>NC_084637.1:31058743-31191243 GCF_033978795.1 Nerophis ophidion
GTTCGGGCATCTGGTCAGGATGCCTCCCGAACGCCTCCCTAGGGAGGTGTTTAGGGCACGTCCACGGGGAAGACCCAGGACACGTTGGGAGGACTATGTCTCCCGGCTGGCTTGGGAACGCCTCGGGATCCTCCGGGAAGAGCTAGACGAAGTGGCTGGGGAGAGGGAAGTCTGGGTTTCCCTGCTTAGGCTGTTGCCCCCACGACCCGACCTCGGATAAGCGGAAGAATTGATGCAAGGATTGATAGAGTTGGCATGACGTATCCCCGTCATTCTATCGCAAATCCCTATAAGGACTGAGAAGGTGAAATATATTTCCCACAGCGCGGAAGACTTGAAGCGTCCGTATCCAGTACCGAACATCCGAGCGGAATAACTCTGCATGTCGATACTGGTCATCATTGTAAACGACGTGGCCATCCCGCCACGCAGCTACAGGCGTGTAGTCTTGATCAACAATCGTTAGGCAGACTCAGGTCCACGGCTTAGAGTCCAATTTGGCATAGATTTCCCAAGACTCCCGGACCTTGTGGAGGTCTGCGAGGTCAATACATTAATACGCTCACAGTATGAGTAACAACCCTGGTCGAGCTCGGCCACCTCTGCTCTGGCCGTCCCACAGGGAAAATGTCCCATTTATGAGTTTTATGGTGATTACTTTCTTTCATTTGGAGATACCTAGAACCCCCTCTGCCCCCTACTCACATCTGCTCTATTTGCCAACGGGGGATGGCCGGTGTAAAACAAATTGGTTTGGAGACGAACAATATCACAGACATGACTATGCATTCAAATCCACATCCTCCATGATTCAAAGGACAATATGTTTCACGAGTGAAAGTTTCAGCGTAAGTACAAACCCCGTTTCCATATGAGTTGGGAAAATGTGTTAGATGTAAATATAAACGGAATACAATGATTTAAAAATCCTTTTCAACCCATATTCAGTTGAATATGCTACAAAGACGACATATTTTTTAGTTTTTATTGCAAATAATCATTAACTTTAGAATTTGATGCCAGCAAAACGTGACAAAGAAGTTGGGAAAGGTGGCAATAAGTACTGATAAAGCTGAGGAATGCTCATCAAACACTTATTTGGAACATCCCACAGGTGTGCAGGGTAATTGGGAACAGGTGGGTGCCATGATTGGGTATAAAAACAGCTTCCCGAAAAATGCTCAGTCTTTCACAAGAAAGGATGGGGCGAGGTACACCCCTTTGTCCACAACTGTGTGAGCAAATAGTCAAACAGTTTAAGAACAACGTTTCTCAAAGTGCAATTGCAAGAAATTCAAGGATTTCAACATCTACGGTCCATAATATCATCAAAAGGTTCAGAGGATCTGGAGAAATCACTCCACGTAAGCGTCATGGCAGGAAACCAACATTAAATGACCATGACTTTCGATCCCTCAGACGGCACTGTATCAAAAACCAACATCAATCTCTAAAGGATATCACCACATGGGCTCAGGAACACTTAAATACAGTTCATCGCTACATCTGTAAGTGCAAGGTAAAGCTCTACTATGCAAAGCAAAAGCCATTAATCAACAACATCCAGAAACGCAAGCAGCTTCTCTGGGCCCGAGATCATCTAAGATGAACTGATGAAAAGTGGAAAAGTGTTCTTTGGTCTGACGAGTCCACATTTCAAATTTTTTTTGGAAGTATTCGACATCGTGTCATCCAGACCAAAGGGGAAGCGAACCATCCAGACTGTTATTGACGCAAAGTTCAAAAGCCAGCATCTGTGATGGTATGGGGGGGAATTAGTGCCCAAGGCATGGGTAACTTTAACATCTGTGAAGGCACCATTAATGCTAAAAGGTACATACAGGTTTTGAAACAACATATGCTGCCATCCAAGCGCCGTCTTTTTCATGGACGCCCCCGCTTATTTCAGTAAGACAATGCCACGCCAGATTCAGCATGTGTTACACCAGCGTGGCTTCGTAAAAAAAGAGTGCGGGTACTTTCCTGGCCCGCCTTCAGTCCAGACCTGTCTCCTATCGAAAATGTGTGGCGCTTTATGAAGCGTAAAATACGACAGCGGAGACCCCGGACTGTTGAACGACTGAAGCTCTACATAAAACAAGAATGGGACAGAATTCCACTTTCAAAGCTTCAACAATTAGTTTCCTCAGTTCCCAAATATTTATTGAGTGTTGTTAAAAGAAAAGGTGATGTAAAACAGTGGTGAACATGCCCTTTCCCAACTACTTCTAAGTTCATTATTTTTTGCAAAAAAAAAATGAAGTTTATGAGTTTGAACCTGAAATATCTTGTCTTTGTAGTGCATTCAATTGACAATGATTTTCAAATCATTGTATTCTGTTTATATTTACATCTAACACAATTTCCCAACTCATATGGAATCAGGGTTTGTACGACTTACTTTTGCATCCTTGGTGCACAATACTGTGCTAGCTGTTTTCCATACCAATGGCTGTTTTTTCCTTGTGATCTTTTAGAAACGTCTGGTTACATTTGGGAAGGTTTTGGTGTGTAGAAAAAACAACTTTTATAGCTTTTGCACGATAAAAGACTGCAATGTTCGACATGCGGCTTCTGAGAGGTATGAGTGGGCTTGTCATCATGACACAGCGGTGTTATTTTGACTCGCGGTTTCCTGAATATGAATTTGATTAAAGTTGGAGACATAACATGCCTCACTTTCCCCGCATTAGCATTTCGGCGTATGTGCAGCAGGATGCGCCGCTTGCAATCAGCTCGGAGCCATATGCTCCGAGACTTAATGAGCAGTCTGATTGTGTCTGCAAGTAGAAGATGTATTATTATGTCACGACTTGTAGAAGTGCATCACTTAAAATGCTCACATAATGGCCAATTACGATTCTGGAGGGAGATATGGCTTGATTTGCGGTTTGAGACCAGTTGAAAAATGACAGTTGAAACGTTACAAATAATTGCCATTACCTAGAAGTTAAAATAAAAAAAGCCGGTTCACATATCACAGCGTGTTCTTGCCATGGAAATGTGAGCAGAACAGTGACGACCTCAGACTGATCGGTTTTCAGTACTACGAAAACAGGCCTTTGACACTAGACTTTGAAGTCCAAATACAAATAATTTGTAATGATTTTCAGCATAGTGGGAAATGCTAATCAAAAAGGTATTTATTTCATTTGAGCATGTTTTTAATACGGAATGAGAATCAGCACCTCCAAGTCCGAGTCCATGGTTCTCGCCCGGAAAAGGGTGGAATGCCATCTCCGGGTTGGGGAGGAGACCCTGCCCCAAGTGGAGGAGTTCAAGTACCTAGGATTCTTGTTCACGAGTGAGGGAAGAGTGGATGGTGAGATCGACAGGCGGATCGGTGCGGCGTCTTCAGTAATGCGGACGTTGTACCGATCCGTCGTGGTGAAGAAGGAGCTGAGCCGGAAGGCAAAGCTCTCAATTTACCGGTCGATCTACGTTCCCATCTTCACCTATGGTCATGAGCTTTGGAACATGACCAAAAGGATAAGATCACAGGTACAAGCGGCCGAAGAAAAGGGTGGAATGCCATCTCCAGGTTGGGGAGGAGACCCTGCCCCAAGTGGAGGAGTTCAAGTACCTAGGATTCTTGTTCACGAGTGAGGGAAGAGTGGATCGTGAGATCGACAGGCGGATCAGTGCGGCGTCTTCAGTAATGCGGACTTTGTACCGATCCATCGTGGTGAAGAAGGAGCTGAGCCAGAAGGCAAAGCTCTCAATTTACCGGTCGATCTACGTTCCCATCCTCACCTATGGTCATGATCTTTGGGTTATGACGGAAAGGACAAGATCACGGGTACAATGAGTTTCCTCCGCCCTTAGAGATAGGGTGAGAAGTTCTGCCATCCTGGAGGAACTCAAAGTAAAGCCGCTGCTCCTTCACATCGAGAGGAGCCAGATGAGGTGGTTTGGACATCTGGTCAGGATGCCACCCGATCGCCTCCCTAGGGAGGTGTTTAGGGCACGTCCAACCGGTAGGAGGCCACGGGGAAGACCCAGGACACGTTGGGAAGACTATGTCTCCCGGCTGGCCTGGGAACGCCTCGGGATCCCCCGGGAAGAGCTAGACGAAGTGGCTGGGGAGAGGGAAGTCTGGGTTTCCCTGCTTAGGCTGTTGCCCCCCGCGACCCGACCTCGGATAAGCGGAAGAAGATGGGTGGATGTTTTATCATATCCGTCTTGAATATGGGTTTGATTGTACCCTGTACTTGTCGCTAATTGATTATACGGTGCACACAAACACACCTTTTGCACTCACATTCAGTCATGTGACAATTTAGAGCAGGGGTCGGGAACCTTTTTGGCTGAGAGAGCCTCGAAAGCCAAATTTTTCAAAATGTATTTCCGTAAGAGCCATATAAGATTTTTCAACACTGAATACAACTAAATTTGTGCATTTTTAAGTATGACCAACATTTATAGAGTATAATAAGTCTCTTATTCTTTTAAACAACATTGTTATTCTAATAGTTAACCAATAATAAATATAATACTTCTTACCATTAATGCGACATCTTGAACCCAATATGTACGTGTGGGAAAAATCACAAGACTACTTCATCTCTACAGAACTGTTTCATGAGGGGTTCCCTCAATCTCCTGATGATTGAGGGAACCCCTCATGAAACAGTTCTGTAGAGATGAATTAGCCTTGTGATTTTTCCCACACATACATATATTTATATATATATATATATATATATATATATATATATATATACATGACAGGGACATGCAGTAGAAAGTGATGGATGGATGAATAATTCTAATGTCACACACATTACTCTTTAACACTAGGATGCAACATTTTTTTACGACTGGCATCCACCAGACTCATCAAAATTACAGGACTCTGGAAACCATGGAGACCTCATTCAAATGGTGGATCAAAAATATCCCTCCTGAGAAGAATATACTTGCTGGGGACAAGGCGGACATAGAACAAGTGAACCACACAGAGAGAGAGTGTGTGAACCAGGCCTGGGCAATTATTTTGATTCAGGGGCCAAATTTAGAAACAAAAATGTGTCTGGGGGCCAGTATATCTATCTATGTATGTATACACAATTTACTGTACAGTGTGTGTGTTGGGGTCCTATTTTTAAGAATACCAATACAAACCCCATTTCCATATGAGTTGGGAAATGGTGTTAGATGTAAATATAAACAGAATACAATGATTTGCAAATCATTTCCAACCCATATTCAGTTGAATATGCTACAAAGACGAGATATTTGATGTTCAAACTGATAAACTTTTTTTTTGTTGTTGCAAATAATCATTAACTTTAGAATTTGATGCCAGCAACATGTGGGAAAGAAGTTGGGAAAGGTGGCAATAAATACCGATAAAGTTGAGGAATGCTCATCAAACACTTATTTGGAACATCCCACAGGTGTGCAGGCTGATTGGGAACAGGTGGGTGCCATGATTGGGTATAAAAACAGCTTCCCAAAAAATGCTCAGTCTTTCACAAGAAAGGATGGGGCGAGGTACACCCCTTTGTCCACAACTGTGTGAGCAAATAGTCAAACAGTTTAAGAACAACGTTTCTCAAAGTGCAATTGCAAAAAATGTAGGGATTTCAACATCTACGCTCCATAATATCATCAAAAGGTTCAGAGATTCTGGAGAAATCACTCCACGTAAGCGGCATGGCCGGAAACCAACATTGAATGACCGTGACGTTCGATCCCTCAGACTGTATCAAAAACCGACATCAGTCTCTCAAGGATATCACCACGTGGCCTAAGGAACACTTCAGAAAACCACTGTCACTAAATACAGTTTGTCGCTACATCTGTAAGTGAAAATTAAAGCTCTAATATGCAAAGCTAAAGCCATTAATCAACAACATCCAAAATCGCCGCCGGCTTCTCTGTGCCCGAAATCATCTAAGATGGACTGATGCAAAGTGGAAAAGTGTTCTGTGGTCTGATGAGTCCACATTTCAAATTGTTTTGGAAATATTTGACATTGTGTCATCCGGACCAAAGTGGAAGCGAACCATCCAGACTTTTATCGACGCAAAGTTCAAAAGCCAGCATCTGGGATAGTACGGGGGTGCATTAGTGCCCAAGGCATGGGTAACTTACACATCTGTGAAGGCACCATTAATGCTGAACGGTACATATAGATTTTGGAACAACATATGCTGCCATCTAAGCGCCGTCTTTTTCATGGACGCCCCTGCTTATTTCAGCAAGACAATGCCTAGCCACATTCAGCACGTGTTACAACAGCGTGGCTTCGTAAAAAAAAGTGTGGGTACTTTCCTGGCCCGCCTGCATTCCAGACCTGTCTCCCATGGAAAATGTGTGGCGCATTATGAAGCGTAAAATACGACAGCGGAGACCCCGGACTGTTGAATGACTGAAGCTCTACATAAAACAAGAATGGGATAGAATTGCACTTTCAAAGCTTCAATAATTAGTTTCCTCAGTTCCCAAACGTTTATTGAGTGTTGTTTAAAGAAAAGGTGATGTAACACAGTGGTGAACATGCCCTTTCCCAACTACTTTGGCACGTGTTGCAGCCATGAAATTCTAAGTTAATTATTATTTGCAAAAATTAATAAAGTTTATGAGTTTGAACATCAAATATCTTGTCTTTGTAGTGCATTTAATTGAATATGGGTGTAAAAGGATTTGCAAATCATTGTATTCCTTTAATATTTACATTTAACACAATTACCCAACTTATATGGAAACGGGGTTTGTACGTTTTTTCTGGGGTAGTACTTGGTGAACAAAGTTTGAGGACCACTGGACTCCCACGTACACTTTATAAGAGACTGTTATCTCCCTGTCAAACTACTATTCATCCTTTCTGTAAGAAGTACACGAGAAGTAAAAGGCGTTGAAAAGGGGTAAAAGGATACTGTTGATGTAACTGAGGAGTAAAAGTGGAGTACCCTCTTGCTTGTACGCCAGCTCGATACGGCCAACGGCATCACGACTAATGCTCCGTCTTTACTTTCATCAACCTCACTTTTGACAACGGGGATTAACGGCTGTTCAGGCATATGATGTCAGGGGATTTAGGGATAGATTTTTGATTCACGCAAGTGCGTTTGTTTCACGGTGAGACGAGCCGGGCCTGACCTCAAAAATACGTTCGGTATCCAAGCGACGTCTGGAAAAGTGAGCGGTGGTTGTACAGACGGCGCATGAGTCTCAGTCTGTTCATTTCGCACTTGCCCTTTCTGTGTCCTCAAAGGGAGTCTGTTTTTGCATTTATATGGTTTTAGGCAGCATGCGGGATATATCTCCTTAAGAAGGATCCCCACGCTGTCGCAGGGGAAGGGCTTTGTTTTACTGAAAGTGATCCACCCGGGTGATCGTGACAAAGCCCCAAAGAGAAAATCCATACCGGTTCGGACGTCGCCCAGGATTACAAGGTCCCTGTTTCTTCTTGAATTGATTGGGAGTGAAAGACGTGCCAACAAGACAAATATCACCTTGTCCTGTGTGGGGATAGGTAGCAAAACCCAGTTCTGTCATGGCACCGGTGTCAATGTATCGTATTTTTCAGACCTTAGTGTTGCGGCACATGCGCAGTCTGGGGGAGCACCTAGAGGCTATGCTGAAAGCGCGCTCGGACACGCCCCTGCTGGCGCTGAGAGCGGCACGCCCACGCAGCTATAAAGCCTGCAGACGATCGGCAATCTACACACCTGGTACTGATGAGGGCAAGCTGCTTGAAGGACCTGTGGACCCAGGGATCCTGGCGGGAACTTAGTTTATCTATGGTGAACCGTAAGCGACAAGCTTTTTGCTCTCTCGTTTCCTCTCCATGGCTTGACTTATCTCGTGTGCCCGCAGTGTTTTCCTTCCGTTGCCTTGGTTTCGAGCTGGATCTCGACTGCCTTCCCGGATCTCGACTCTCTCGCATGGACTCGGACTCTGACGCTTCTCTCTCGTCCATGGGACAGGCATATATATATATATATATATATATATATATATATATATATATATATATATATATGTATAATTAATTATTGAACATTACATTGCTCTGGTGTCTGTTTCCGTCACCTCCTCTTTGTAAAACCACAACCCATAGGGCGCACCAGATTATAGGGCACACTGCCAATGAGCGGGTCTAGTCAGATATTTTTTCATATAACTGGCACACTGGATCATAAGGCGTTATAAAGTGGTTATGTTATGATTTTTTTTTCAAAATTTTAAAGCCTTTCTTGTGGTCTACATAACATGTTATGGTGGTCCCTTGTTCAAAATGCATAGATTATGTTTTACAAATCATCTTCAAGCCACTTTCTGACCGGATACACCGTTTCGTGGGCGGTCTTATTTACGTGGCTCACTTTCGGCGGCGTCTTCTCCCCGTCGTCGTTGTTGTAACGGTGTAGCGTGCAAGGACGGGAGTGGAAGAAATGTCAAAATATGGAGCTAACTGTTTGATTGACATTCAGAAATTCCTTCAATAAATAACGGAGCAGCATCTCCTTATCCGTGGCTCAGTAGTGCACAACAATGCCAGAAATGTGTCCCGTGAAAAAACGTCTGATCGGAACTCTCAAATAACTAAAGTTCCTTGGGTGAATAATGTAAACTGACTAGACCAGTAGTTTTTAGCACTTCCATAGCGAGTCTACTGACGGATGTACGTTACAACTTTACGCTACTTCATATTAAAAATGGCAACAGCAGAAGATGAATGCCCCATAACAAGAAGATTAGAGACAAAGAAAAAGTTTGACTATGTCGTCAGCATAGACTACGATGAACATTTTCAGGATTTATGCAGATTATAAATACGCCAGATAATATGTATGCTAATAGGTGCCATTGTGCGGCCTTTATACACACACCATACTAATACTCGTATGTTTTAGCACAGTACGTCTGACTACGTTAGCCGTAACGCTCCGACAATCCATCAAGCGTGGCTCACTTTCGGCGGCGTCTTCTCCCCGTCATCTTTGTTGTAGCGGTGTAGCGTGCAAGGACGAGAGTAGAAGAAGTGCTATGCGGCTTCATAGCTTACCAAAGTCGTACTAAAATATTTTGACAGATATTTGAGTGACGTGTTCTCAATGGAACATTAAAACGTTTTGGTGGTGTTTACTGGCGCCATCTTGCAGTCCACACATATCTCTTATGTGTGGCTGCCATCCACTAGTCACACTTATCATTAGACCATGTATCAAATGAAATAGCTTCACGGTAGTTAAGCACGACCAGAATTATTCCAAACATTAGGCACACTGTCGATTTTTAAGAGAATGACAGGATTTTAAATGCGCCTCATAGTCCAAAAAATATTCATTAAGCGATAGTAACCAGACTGAAAAATTAAATAGCTATCGTTGGCTCATTACGGTGTGAAATAAATAAAGAGCCGGAAGCCTGCAACAACTGCTTAACATCCAACGCAAGCAGAGTCTGCATTCCAAATAACTGTTAATGCCGCAGAGCTCGCGAGTAGCGATCAACACTTTGACAATTTGCTCACACATTTGTTCACAAAAAGGTGACCCTCGTCCCATCCTTGTTTGTGAATGACTGAGCATTTCATGGTAGCTGCTTTTCTACCCAATCATGGCGCCCACCTGTTCCCAATAAGCCTGTTCACCTGGGGATGTTCCAAATAAGTGCTTGATGAGCATTCCTTAACTTCCTCAGTCTTTTTTGTCACTTGTGCCAGCTTTTTTGAAACATGTTGCAGGCATCAAATTCCAAATGAGATAATATTTGCAAAAAAAAAAACAATGTTATCTATATCGAACGTTAAGTATCTTGTTGTGGAGAGGCGGAGCCAAGATGGTGGCAAGGTGGCGGAGAATGCGGCGGAGTGGAGAGGCGGGGCGTGCCGCCACAATCAAATTCAGGTGCGTGGATCGCGCACCATCAAACAATCAACATATCTCCTCGCAGTGTATAAAAGGGGAAAAGGGAGAGAGATCGGGGCAGAAAAATGAGAGTCCGCAGCAGATGAAGAGCAAGAGCGCCAAAGAGCGACCGAGGAGCGAGCAGCGGAGAAGGAGCTGAAAAGCGACCCGACCGGAATTGAGTTTTATTGAAAAATAAACAAGAGTTAAACCTGCTAAGAAATGTCCTTCCTGAGTGGTCCATGGAACCCGCACGACGGCATCTGGCACCCAACGTTTTATACACTGTGAGGAGATATGTTGATTGTCTGCCGATGTGCGATCCACGCACCTGAATTAGATTGCGGCGGCGTCGCTCCCGGCACGCCCCGCCTCTCCGCTCCGCAGCATTCTCCGCCTCCTTGCCGCCATCTTGGGCATGGCTCCGCCTTTCAACACTTGTCTTTGCAGTCTAGTCAATTGATTATAGCTTGAAAAAATGTATGTTTATTTACACAACGTACCGACTTCACTGGATTTGGGGGTTTCTATTTTGCCAATCCTCTCTAAACATTTTTAAGTAAAAGGCATCCGTCTCAACATTTTTTCTCCTAATTGTTTGAAAGGGGAATTTGCAGTGAGCCTTGCGAAGCTCCTGACGTATTTGAGTTCACTCGCCGTCTTAGTCGGACCTGGTAATCCGCTGCCTGACCTGCGATGCACCAAGGGCCAAGTTGCCCGATTGAAAGGATTTACCTTCACAACCCCAAGCAAATCCTTTCAACTCTCTGTTTTTGCACATTCATTCTTTTCATCTGGAATACCAATGCACTTCATTTCATTGACTGGCTTTGAGATATGGGTGAGAATTCAGACACAGGGGTCCTTTTGGTTGCCTTTGAGCAAGTTACCCAACTTCAGTGATTGCACCTCGGGCTCTGGGAGGCTTTTTCAGTGTGTCGTTCGATAGAGTTATACAAAGTGTAGATTACAGTAAAAGCTTATTTCCTGAGCAAATACAAGTTGACTAACTGTAAAATGCGGAATTGAAGACAAATAGTGTGGTTAGTCAATGCAACAAGAACACAAGCACCAATTGGCAACGTCAACTACCGTATTTCCTTGAATTTCCGCCGGGTATATAGTATGCGCCTGACTAGAATTACTGCCAGGGCCAAACTCGTTTCGCAAAATAATTAACGCACGCTTAGCATTACCGCCGGCTCAGGATTAACGCCGGGTCAAACTTGTTGCGCAAAATATTGTTTTTATTGGCGCATGTCTAGAATTTCCACCGGGTCAAACTCGTCAGTCCATAGTGGATCGAACATAATAGTGAGAGTCAAGTCCATAGTGGATCCAACATAATAGTGAGAGTCCAGTCCATAGTGGATCCATCATAATAGTGAGGGTCCAGTCCATAGTGGATCTAACATAATAGTGAGAGTCCAGTCCATAGTGGATCCATCATAATAGTGAGAGTCCAGTCCATAGTGGATCTAATATAATAGTGAGAGTCCAGTCCATAGTGGATCTAACATAATAGTGACAGTCTAGTCCATAGTGGATCTAACATAATAATGAGAGTCCAGTCCATAGTGGATATAACATAATAGTGAGAGTCCAGTCCATAGTGGATCGAACATAATAGTGAGAGTCCAGTCCATAGTGGATCTAACATAATAGTGAGAGTTCAGTCCATAGTGGATCTAACATAATAGTGAGAGTTCAGTCCATAGTGGATCGAACATAATAGTGAGAGTCCAGTCCATAGTGGATCTAACATAATAGTGAGAGTCCAGTCCATAGTGGATCGAACATAATAGTGAGAGTCCAGTCCATAGTGGATCGAACATAATAGTGAGAGTTCAGTCCATAGTGGATCTAACATAATAGTGAGAGTCCAGTCCATAGTGGATCTAACATAATAGTGAGTGAGAGTCCAGTCCATAGTGGATCTATCATAATAGTGAGAGTCCAGTCCATAATGGATCTAACATAATAGTGAGAGTCCATTCCATAGTGGATTTAACATAATAGTGAGAGTCAAGTCCATAGTGGATCTAACATAATAGTGAGAGTCCAGTCCATAGTGGATCTAACATAATAGTGAGAGTCCAGTCCATAGTGGATCTAACATAATAGTGAGAGTCAAGTCCATAGTGGATCTAACATAATAGTGAGAGTCCAGTCCATAGTGGATTTAACATAATAGTGAGAGTCAAGTCCATAGTGGATCTAACATAATAGTGAGAGTCCAGTCCATAGTGGATCTTACATAATAGTGAGAGTCCAGTCAATGGTGGGGCCAGCACTACACCATCCGGAGCGGAGACGGGTCAGCAGTGCAGAAATGTTCCCAACCGATGCACATATTACAGATTGTTGCTGAGATTTGATGACCTATATTGAGTAAAACATGCTTGAAACTAAAAAATAAAATTACTTTTTTAAAGTAATCATTTCTTACTTCAAGCATGAAAAAAGATCATGCACTAGCATTTACTTAATTAAATAGTATTTTTCAACATATTGAGCAAATAAAATATATTTCTTTTCTACCAAGATAAGTGCACTTGTTATCAGTGAGAATGTTGTCAAGCTTTCCCCTGAAAGTTTGTCTATGTTTTAGTTTTTTCCTCTGCATTTGTCTGTTTCCTCTGTGTTTAGTATCTCCTGTCTTCAGTTCCTGTCTAGTGCTCTTATTTTGTCGGCTTCCTGTCTTGTTCCCTGAGTGCGTGTTCCTCCTCAGCTGCGGCTGATTGGCACCTGGCCACACCTGTTACCAATCAGCCCGCTCCTATTTGTACCTGCTTTGTCTTGTGTCAGTTGCTGGATCATTGTATTGTCGTGTCAATGTCATTTTCTACTTGTCATTCCTACTGGTCGTGTGAACGCAGCGTAGCGGTAAGCTATATTTGGTAGATGTTTTGTAGCTTACTGTTTTTTGTTCCCTGCTTCCGATTAGTTTGTTCATAGCCCTTAGTTTGTTATACCCGCCCATGTGCGTTCTTTTTGTTTGTACCCTTTTGTTTTTGTCTTAGTATCTTTTTTAAATCATGTTCACTTACCAAATGCCTGCCTCCTTCTCTGCATCTCGGGGTTCGACACCAAATAACTGTGACAAGTGTACTTGTTTTAAGGTATTTTGGGGTTCATTGAGGTTAGCTCATTTTACTTGACAAGCCAAATGTTCTTGTTGAAGGAGATAATTTCGCTTAGATCAAATAAAATACCCTTTGTGGGGGGGCGTGGCCTGCGGACCTGCAAAGAAGCAGGGTGTGCCAGGATGGGCTTCAAGATCAGGGACAGGTGCGTAGATGACACAGCTGAGAGTGTTTGGTCTAATCACCCGTCGCTCTGTTAAAGGCAGCGGTCGGGAAGGAGAGAGACAGTTGTTGATGTTGGAAGACGAGGAAAGAAAGACTTTGACATGGCTGAAAAGCACAAAAATAAAATGTTGTTCAAAACCCTGAATGCAGCTGTCATGTCCGTGGTTGGTGGTCCGAAGAACCCGGAGAAGCTAGACCCCAACACACCTAATTTTTGTATATTTTTTTCTTGTTTTTTAACATTGACTTTTTGCAACGTACGCACAGATCGGTCTATTGTACATTGGGGTTGGGTACCTTTTAACATTTGAACCAATAGGGTGCCACTTTTAGGTATATTTGGGGAGCTTATTGTTGAATAATAAAATACAAAAATGTCACGTTCTGCATTTTGGTCTCGAACCCCAGCATGCAGACACGACAGGCGAAGTGCAAATAAAAATGGATTTAAAGGAAACGGCATTTTTTGGGAGCTGTCATGTCCGTGGTTGGTGGTCCGAAGAACCCGGATCGACAAGACCTCCACACTCTAGGGCAGGGGTGTCTAAAGTCTGGCCCGGGGGCCATTTGCGGCCCGCAGTACATCATTCAAAAAATACTAAAATATATATAAATATAGTGGAAAAAAGAGCAAAATTGTGAAATGCAACGAGAAAAAGTTGCATTGTTGACTCTAATAACACAATTTTTTCAATAATTTCTCCAAAAATAATGAATAAAAATCAATGTTGCTATAAATTATTGATTGATTTCAGGACAAAAAGGACATAAATACAACAAACATAAAAATATGAAAATTAAAAAAAAACATTTCCATACTATCCATCCATCCATTTTCTACCGCTTATTCCCTTTCGGGGTCGTGGGGGGCGCTGGCGCCTATCTCAGCTACAATCGGGCGGAAGGCGGTGTACACCCTGGACAAGTCGCCACCTCATCGCAGGGCCATACTAGTTATATACTAATAGTAATTATACTCCATCCATCCATTTTCTACAGCTTTCTCCCTTACGGGGTCGTGGGGGGCGCTGGCGCCTATCTCAGCTACAATCGGGCGGAAGGCGGGGTACACCCTGGACAAGTCGCCACCTCATCGCAGGGCCATACTAGTTATATACTAATACTAATTATACTAATTATCCTATCGATTGTTATCATAAATATACTAAACCAATTACAACATATTTTCTGAAGCTGATAAAGAGATTTAAGTGTTGAATGAAAAATTCAAAAAAAAAAAAAAGCATGACCTTTTTATGAGGATTTTAGTGGATTTTAATAACTGTCTTTGCTAAAAAAAATAATAATAAATTCAAAAAAATTTTGCTATGACTTATTTAGGGATCCAATTACTTCACAATAAATATTTAATTTTGCAAATCTTTTTTGGGAAGAAAATTGTATATTTTGTATTTTGCCTCAAAAAATAGGGTTTCGACAAAAAGCTCATAAAAAGTAAAACAAATAATGAAGTAGAATTAGCAATTCGAGGGTTTCATGAAAAAAAAAAAAAAAAAGACTTATTTTGAAGCTTTTTTAAGAGTAAAACCCTTCGGGGTCCCTAAGACCTAACATGAGGGAGCCCCAACAGCTAAAAAAAAAGAAAAAGTATATATTGTATTGGTTTTGAAAATTAAAAAATATAAACTTGGCCCCCACGTGCTTTGATTTTTTTAGTGTGCGGCCCTCATTGGAAAAAGTTTGGACACCCCTGCTTTAGGGGAAACCAGGTGCGATGGACGTCAAGGGGGTCTTGCAACTTGGTTTAGAACTACATGTACGCATGATCAATTGCAATCTTTTTTAATTTATTTTTGTATTATGTTGGGAAAATGACATTGATTATGTTGCGGGTCGTTTTGACCCGTACCGTGTAAATGCACTCAAAACAGTCAAGAAAACAGGTTAAACCAATAACAATTTTATTTTTGGTTGTATAAACATTTAGAAAAGTGACATACAATACATTTTTTATTCCAATTGTATTATGTTAAGGGTCAATTTGACCCATTTCAGTTTTTGTGTTGATCAAAGTACTGGTTATCCTTTCTTTTTCTTGCTGAAATCTGGTGACTTTTCCTCATCTGGGGTCATGAACTGGTGTGTAAATCTGGACACTTTGTTGTGTAGTGGAATGTTTGTGCAGAGTTTGTATAAAAAGATGATGTTGCGAGTCATTTTGACCCAGGCGCTTTAATGCTGTTCAGACCCAAAAATAAACATGTCTCCTTGATGTAATTTTTACTTTGATGTACAATTGTTTGTATTTTGATTGTCTCTGAGACCCAGAGCCAGGTGTGTGAAGAGAGGGAACTTTCTCACACTCGTCCTTGTCTCCTCAGATGTCATCCTTCTGGAGCTCATCTTTGGTGAGTTTGTCAAAGAGATGACATGACAACAGTGACAAGGACAAGTGTGAGAAAGTTCCCTCTCTTCACACAACTGGCTCTGGGTCTCAGAGACAATCAAAATACAAACAATTGTACATCAAAGTAAAAAGTACATCAAAGAGACTTGTTTATTTTGGCTATTTAACCACATTAAAGTGTCTGGGTCAAAATGACCCGCAACATCATCTTTGTATACAAACTTTGCACGACATTCCACTACTCAACAAAGTGTCCAGATTTTACACACCGGTTCATGACCCTAGATGAGGAAAAGTCACCAAATTTCAGCAAGAAAAAGAAAGGATAACCAGTACTTTGATCAACACAAAAACTGAAATGGGTCAAATTGACCCTCAACATAATAGAAGGGTTAAGTTAAAAAATCAATAGGTTAGAAACAATCGAGAACATAAAAACCCTAATGCAAAATAATGAAATGTGTGTACGAAGTGTCTCCACATTGATTCTGTCGGACCGAACAATACGTCCCCCTGACAGCCTGCACCATCTTAACTTGTACAAAACCATGTAAGTGAAGATGTCTGGATCTTTTTTTTTTTTTTGTCCCAGTCTGCACAGTTTTGGTCCATAATCCCCTGTGACAAGAACAGCAATGTCATCCATCATGGTAGCCAATCAGATTCATCCCTGGTGTGGGCTACTGATAACACCAGAGACAGTTTCTTTTTGTTGTTTTTTTTTTTTTTCCATTTATGTCAGTGTGACCATGGGGGGGGCGTTGATAAGTGACAACTCAGAAATTGCTGATAGGACCTAAATGATGTGTCTCGCCGTTGATTATCGTGCACGTGGTGACATGGACGCATAGTCCCAACGCAGCAGGAAAATTGGCTGTCTTTTCAATACTTTTTTTTTTTTTTGTGTTCCTTCTTATCACACTCCAAAAAAATATAACCCTGACACTTTAGTTTTTGCTTCTAAATATCTAAAACTTTTTCTTCCTGCACAAAAAGTATGTTTCTTTCACCAATGTGGGTGAGCTCTTCTTTGTCAAAATAACCCCAATCAACAACCAAAAATTTAAAAAATATATACAAACCCCGTTTCCATATGAGATGGGAAATTGTGTTAGATGTAAATAA
Source organism: Nerophis ophidion (assembly GCF_033978795.1). NCBI lineage: Eukaryota > Metazoa > Chordata > Actinopteri > Syngnathiformes > Syngnathidae > Nerophis > Nerophis ophidion. Next base: position 31,075,411 of record NC_084637.1, read on the forward strand.
ACAGAATACAAATATTTGCAAATCATTTTCAACCCATATTCAGTTGAATATGCTACAAAGACAACATATTTGATGTTCAAATAATCATTAACTTTAGAATTTGATGCCAGCAACACGTGAAAAAGGGAAAGATGGCAATAAATACTGATAAAGTTGAGGGATGCTCATCAAACACTTATTTGGAACATCCCACATGTGTGCCATGATTGGGTATAAAAACAGCTTCCCAAAAAATGCTCAGTCTTTCACAAGAAAGGATGGGGCGAGGTACACCCCTTTGTCCACAACTGCGTGAGCAAATAGTCAAACAGTTTAAGAACAACGTTTCTCAAAGTGCAATTGCAAGAAATTTGGGGATTTTAACATCTATGGTCCATAATATCATCAAAAGGTTCAGAGAATCTTGAGAAATCACTCCACGTAAGCGGCATGGCCGGAAACCAACATTGAATGACCGTGACTTTTGATCCCTCAGACTGTATCAAAAACCAACATCAATCTCTAAAGGATATCACCACATGGGCTCAGGAACACTTCAGAAAACCACTGTCACTAAATACAGTTTGTCGCTACATCTGTAAGTGCAAGTTAAAGCTCTACTATGCAAAGCAAAAACCATTTATCAACAACATCCAGAAACGCCGCCGACTTCTCTGGGCCCGAGATCATCTAAGATGGACTGATACAAAGGGGAAAAGTGTTCTGTTGTCTGACGAGTCCACATTTCAAATTGTTTTGGGAAATATTCGACATCGTGTCATCCGGACCAAAGGGGAAGTGAACCATCCAGACTGTTATCGACACAAAGTTCAAAAGCCAGCATCTTATTTGGAACATCCCACAGGTGTGCAGGCTAATTGGGAACAGGTGGGTGCCATGATTCAGCTTCGCAAAAAATATTTAGTCTTTCACAAGAAAGGATGGGGCGAGGTACACCCCTTTGTCCACAACTGCTTGAGCAAATAGTCAAACAGTTTAAGAACAACGTTTCTCAAAGTGCAATTGCAAGAAATTTAGGGATTCCAACATCTACGCTCCATAATATCAGCAAAAGTTTCAGAGAATATGGAGAAATCACGCCAGGCCAGAAACCGACATTGAATGACCGTTACCTTTCATCCCTTGTACGCCTCTGTATCAAAAAACAACAATAATCTCTAAAGGATATCACCACATGGGTTTAGGAACACTTCAGAAAACCACTCTCACTAAATACTGTCAGGCTTGGACTGTGGATGTTTGTGCTTCCTCGATTGGGACGAGTCAGGTCTGAATGTAAGTATATGATATTTATTAAATAAACAAACTACAAAAAGGCAAACCAAGTACGCGCTCTGTGGCGGATAATCTGTACTAAACTTAAAACAATACAGTACAATGGCATGACTATATACAAATAAACAAAAGATACTATCCATGGCATGAACAACAAAACTTACTCGGCGTGGACCAAAACGAACAACAAGGCATGAAACAGATTATCGAGGTCGTGAAGGAGGTGCAGCATGGGTAGGGTGCGTGCAAGTGTGAAGATCCCAGACTGATGGACAGAAAGTAAAATCCTTAAATAGTAGCAGTGGTAATGAAAAACAGGTGTGAGAGGCTGATGATCGGGGCGTGACTAGGGCAAAACTAATGAGTAGCTATGGTAACAAAACAAACCATGAAGTGAAAAGACAGTCCCAAAAACCAAACCAAACATGACCAAAACAAAACATGATCCATAGGTGTGACAAAAACAGTTTGTCGCTATATCTGTAAGTGCAAGTTAAAGCTCTACTATGCCATTTATCAACAACATCCAGAAACGCCGTCGGCTTCTCTGGGCCCAAAATCAACTGGAAAAGTGTTCTGTGGTCTAACGAGTCCACATTTCAAATAGTTTTTGGAAATATTCGACATCGTGTCATCCGGACCAAAAGGGAAGCGAACCATCCAGACTGTTATCGACACAAAGTTCAAAAGCCAGGATCTGTGATGGAATGGGGGTGCATTAGTGCCAAAGGCATGGGTAACTTACACATATTATTAATGTTGAAAGGTACATACAGGTTTTGGAACAACATATGCTGCCATCTAAGCGCCGTCTTTTTCATGGACGCCCCTGCTTATTTCAGCAAGACAATGCCAAGCCACATTCAGCACGTGTTACAACAGCGTGGCTTCGTAAAAAAAGAGTGCAGGTACTTTCCTGGCCTGCCTGCAGTCCAGACCTGTCTCCTATCGAAAATGTGTGGCGCATTATTAAGCGTAAAATACGACTGTTGAACGACTGAAGTGGGAAAAAATTCCACTTTCAAAGCTTTAACAATTAGTTTCTTCATTTCCCAAACGTTTATTGAGTGTTGTTTAAAAAAAAAGGTCCAGGACGCACAATACGTGACGGAACGGGCTGGATCTTTGTGATTTCACCTTGTCCCGATTTCGTCTGCGTGTTGTCATCTTATCTTCGTTGAGGTCCTTCAAGTCCTTGGCTGTTAGCGGGACAAAACAAAGATAACATCTGCGGCTGAGGCCACCTCTCAGACAAGAAGTTTTGTCCTTGCATCGATTAGAAAAAGTCTAACTTGAGCACAATAGCTAATAACTAAATTCAAGAAAATCTTTTGGGGGTTGCTTTTCAGCTTCCGTCACGCTCTCACTGCTCGCTCGTCCGTGTCGCTCTTCAGCCGTCCACGTTTCTTGCCTTTAACTCTCGCTGTCGCTCTCTTGTTTCTCCACCACTTCCTCCCACGTTTACAGCTGCCGCCTCTTTTAACAGTGCAGAAGGATTCATAAATTGTGTCCAGTTGCGCGATCCACGCACCTGATCTCGATTGTGGCGTCGCCCCCGGCTCGCTCGCATTCTCCGCCTCCTCGCCGCCATCTTTGGCCGGGCTCCAGCATGCTCTGTCGGACCGTCGGCTCCGCCTCTCCACACATACTAAAGTTAGTGTGATAATATACACATAATTCCTTAATAATTAATAGTGAGCGCAAAATATGTAATGTTGTTCGTACGTGTGCTTAAAAACCTTGAAAATGTTGGATTTTATTGTCGTGTTTTCAAGGTTTGAAAAATGCTTGAATTTTGCGGGTGAAGTGCTTGTAAACGACTGGAAATGTTCATCATTTTCCTCGGCAGTCCGACTAAGTGTGACTGCCATCTACTGGTCACATTTATCATACGTCATTTACAAAATAAAATAGTTTCGAGGTCGGTAAGCACAACCAAACTTATTCCGTACATAAGGCAGCACCGGGTTATAAGGCGCATTGTTGAGTTTTGATAATATGAAAAGATTTCATGTGCGCCTTATTGTTCCAAAAATACACTTACATAAACAGTACATGTTTCAATAATTGTACAAAAATTAATAAACCCCGGGTAGAAAGCATTAATGTTTCTTATTAAGTAATGGACCCCATGTTATTCATCAACACTATTGCTATGGGTCTTAAATCTGCTTTTTTTTTTTTTTTTTTTTTACAAAATTAATATCCTCCAGACTAACGATTGAATAATTTCCAGGGTCTGTATGTTTAGCTTATTATAAATTCACACATTTAGGAAGCAATAAGGTCCATTGATAAATTGTTAGACAAGCAAACTGATTAGATAAAGAAGATCTTGCCACCTGCATCTCTAATTACCTTCTTATGTTGCAGGGGAAATATGAATATTCATATTAATCTCAATGTCAAAGAATGAGTACATGACCTTACCAAGTCGAATTCCTTGTGTGTTAATATATAATATAATATAATAATATAATTCACTTCACTTAACCATACTTAGCCAATTCATCTGATTCTGGTTACAGTGAAAAACAGAAACCAAATTGAATTACAATATGAGTTGGGAAATAGATTTCTGATGTTTCAAACTCATAAACTTTATTTTATTTTTTTTGCAAATAATAATTAGAATTTGCCAAAGTAGTTGGGAAAGGCGTGTTCACCACTGTGTTGCATCACCTTGTCTTTTAACAACACTCAATAAACGTTTGGGAACTGAGGAAACTAATTGTTGAAGCTTTGAAAGTGGAATTCTTTCCCATTTTTGTTTTATGTAGAGCTTCAGTCGTTTAGCAGTCTGGGGTCCCCGTTTTCTTTGTTCACGCTTCATATTCCGCCACACATTTTCGATGGGAGACAGGTCTGGACTGAAGGCGGACCAGGAAAGTACCCGCACTCTTTTTTTACAAAGCCACGCTGTTGTAACACGTGCTGAATGTGGCTTGGCTGTCACGATCCGCTATGCGGATCGTTTCTTGTTTTGTCGTTTATGTCTTTGTTCCATGTTTAGTTTTAGACTTGGCCGATTCCTGTGTTTGTGCATTTCCTGATGTAGCTCGTTGCCAAGGTTTCTTATGTTGTCCCAGCTGCTATTCCTTTGTCGCACACCTGATGGCAATTTATTTGAGTATATAAGCCTGCGTTATTCCTTAGTTCGGCCTCGGCTCATTATTTGCTAACGGCAACATTCACGTATGTATCCTCTGCTTATATCTGCTTTAGTTGTGCTAAGTTCCGTCTTAACTTCGCGTGCGTTCGCTACATAATCGTTTTGGACCCTTTGTGTATCCTGCTAAGTTTAGCGTTAGCTTCCGTGCGTAGGCACGCGCTTTATCTTTCCACTTTTGTGTCAGTGTTCTTTTGTTTGATTTTATTAAAATCAGTTTCTTACCTGCACTCCTGCTGACTGGTCGTTGTGCATCCACGAAGTGGCAACTCCGCGCAGCAAGTGCGCCGCATAAACGTGACATTGGCATTGTCTAGCTGAAATAAGCAGGGGCGTCCATGAAAAAGACTGTTCTTAGATGGCAGCATATGTTGTTCCAAAACCTGTATGTACCTTTCAGCATTAATGGTGCCTTCACAGATGTGTAAGTTACCCATGCCTTGGGCACTAATGCACCCCCATACCATCACAGATGCTGGCTTTTCAACTTTGCGTCGATAACAGTCTGGATGGTTCGCTTCCCCTTTGGTCCGGATGACACGATGTCAAATATTTCCCCCAAAAATTTGAAATGTTGACCACAGAACACTTTTCCACTTTGCATCAGTCCATCTTTGATGATCTCGGGCCCAGAGAAGCCGGCGTCGTTTCTGGATGTTGTTGATAAATGGCTTTCGCTTTGCATAGTAGAGGTTTAACTTGCACTTACAGATGTAGCGACAAACTGTATTTAGTGACAGTGGTTTTCTGAAGTGTTCCTGAGCCCATGTGGTGATATCCTTTAAAGATTGATGTCGGTTTTTGATACAGTGCCGTCCGAGGGATCGAAGGTCACGGTCATTCAATGTTGGTTTCCGGCCATGCCGCTTACGTGGAGTGATTTCTCCAGATTCTCTGAACCTTTTGATGATATTATAGACCGTAGATGATGAAATCCCTAAATTTCTTACAATTGCACTTTGAGAAACGTTGTTCTTAAACTGTTTGACTATTTGCTCACGCAGTTGTGGACAAAGGGGTTTACTTCCCAGGCCGGTCGACTGATTAGCGCTAGGGAAAAAAAATAGACTGACAGAAGGACTCTAAGTTCTTGTTAGATACCATCAAATGAGATGAGATAGTGAGAATTTTGAAACTGCAATACTTTTTACGAAACCGTTGAATCCCTGTAGAACACAAAGGGATAGAATTGTTAGAAACTGAAATATGTATTAGCCTGTTTTTTGATCAAACTATTTTAACTGTGTAAAAAAGAACTGGAAAACAGTCAGAAGTTGTAAGAGTAAAGTTAAATCCCAATCATTAAAAAATATATATTATTGATAGTGATAGACCCAGAAAGTATATTGTAGCATATCCGTCAGTATCGTACGTCAGGTTTCTGCGTCCCCTCCGTGTTAAACGCATTCCTACACCATTGATTGTTCACCTCTCGATGACTCAGCCTCAGTGCAAACAATAAATGTGGATGCCAGCAAATGCTTCTGGTTTCTTTCTTCAGAAAAATGCAATTCCTGACTTTTGAATAAAAACTCTTAACAAGTTTGTTACTTTTCCCCAAACCCTCAATATATTTTTGTTTGAATAAATGAGAAACAAGTTGGGTCTGCATTTTGCTACAGGCTCCCAATATGGCCGGTAAGACTTTCAGTCAACATTGTGTTGTTGAAGAAAAGGCTGTAATTAGGGATGGGTGTGTTTTTTATTAGCATATACAGAAGGTGAGGTTATATTTCAGCCTCATTCCTCATTCCACAAATTCAGTCAGTCATATTCCGCTCTGAATATCTTCTGTAATTTCCGTAGATTCTACGCAACCGTAGTAACGCTTCTGCACTTTTACCATATTATCAGATCAGTCATATTGGAAATACGCAACAATCGGAAATAGACGTGCTGTTTATCATTCACAAGAACACATATGCCTGGCGTTTTAAATGCATTCGAAATTGTAAATAAATCAAAAGATTGAGGGAGTCATGATCCGTTGCCCAGATTATATGTTAATTTAGTTTGACTCCCTTAGTTCTGTTTAGAGCACCCCTGCATTTGTGTTTGGTTGCCAGGGGTGCAGATTGGTTTCACCTGCCTCTGATTAGTGTTCTGAACGCTCACCTGCTGCCACGCACTAATCAGAGGGCTACTTATTCGCGTCTTATTACCACCATGACCCCGCACTCCCTTCCCTCTGTTGCTAGATATCTCGAGATGTACCTTGTGATATGTATATGTGCTTTGCTATGGAGGTTGTTTTCCCACTCCAGACTAGGCCCCCTTAGGAGCCCACTCAGCGCCTTAGAGCTGCGGCCTACCACCATGACCTTGAACTATTTCCCTATTTTGCTAAATATCTTGAGATGTACCTTGTAATATGTATATGTGCTTTGCTATGGAGGTTGTTTTCCCACTCCAGACTAGGCCCCCTTAGGAGCCAACTCCGCGCCTGAGAGCTGCGGCCTACCACCATGACCCCGCACTCCCTTCCCTCTGTTGCTAGATATCTTGAGATCTACGTTGTGATATGTATATGTGCTTTCCTATGGAGGTTGTTTTCCCACTCCAGACTAGGCTCCCTTAGGAGCCCACTCAGCGCCTGAGAGCTGCGGCCTCCCACCATGACCCCGCACTCCCTTCCCCTCTGTTGCTAGATATCTCGAGATGTACGTTGTAATATGTATACGTGCTTTGCTATGGAGGTTGTTGTCCCACTCCAGACTAGGCCCCCTTAGGAGCCCACTCAGCGCCTGAGAGCTGCGGCCTACCACCATGACCCCGCACTCCCTTCCCTCTGTTGATAGATATCTCGAGATTTACGTTGTGATATGTATATGTGCTTTCCTATGGAGGTTGTTTTCCCACTCCAGACTAGGCCGCCTTAGGAGCCCACTCAGCGCCTGAGAGCGGCGTCCTACCACCATGGCCCCGCACTCCCTTCCCTCTGTTGATAGATATCTCGAGATTTATGTTGTGAAATGTATATGTGCTTTGCTATGGAGTTTTTTTTTCCCACTCCAGACTAGGCCCCCTTAGGAGCCCACTCAGCGCCTTAGAGCTGCGGCCTAGCACCATGACCTTGAACTACTTCCCTATGTTGCTAAATATCTTGAGATGTACCTTGTAATATGTATATGTGCTTTGCTATGGAGGTTGTTTTCCCACTCCAGACTAGGCCCCCTTAGGAGCCCACTCAGCGCCTGAGAGCTGCGGCCTACCACCATGACCCCGCACTCCCTTCCCTCTGTTGGTAGATATCTTGAGATGTACGTTGTGATATGTAAATGTGCTTTGCTATGGAGGTTGTTTTCCCACTCCAGACTAGGCCCCCTTAGGAGCCCACTCAGCGCCTGAGAGCTGCGGCCTACCACCATGACCTTGAACTACCTCCCCTCTGTTACTAGATATCTCGAGATGTACGTTGTGATATGTATATGTGCTTTGCCATGGAGGTTGTGCTGCTATTTGAGCTATTTTTAGAACAGGCCAGCGGGCGACTCGTATGGCCTTACGGGCGACCTGGTGCCCGCGGGCACCGCGTTGGTGACCCCTGTTATAGAATATAACTGTTGTTTTAGTGTAGTAACTAAGTTTAGATCGGGAACTTTGATGGGTACCTGAGTGGTCCTAGGGAGGACATGTTGAATGTGTTGAACAGCAGTTTTGGTTCATTCTCCTTTAAAACCATGCCTTGTGACAGAGGTGAGAGTTACTGGCACTTTAATCGCTAATTATCTTCATTAATATGCAAAATAATAATTATTTGATATATATTGCACTTTTAAATTTTCGACAAATCTTGAAGTGCAACAATGAGTGCATACTAGGGTGGATCTACACCACTGGTGGATCCACACCTAACATCCACTGTAATGATACCAGGTACAAGAGTGTATCGAGTCGATACATCTATTCTTTTTTTGTGTTTTTAAAATACAATCATCTTTATAAACTCAGGAAATATGTCCCTGGACACATGAGGACTTTGAATATGACCGATAAATAAGTCTGTAATGACTTGGTATCATATTGATAATCAAAACTACTGTAAAGTATCAAACAACAGATTAATACGTGATTATTACATTTTAATAGAAGTGTAGATAGAACATGTTAAAAGAGGAAGTAAGCAGATATTAACAGTAAATGAACAAGTAGATTAATAATTCGTTTTCTACCACTTGTCCTTAATAATTTTGAAAACATTAATAGAATGGAAAATGACACAATATGCATCCATTTTTTTACTGCTTGTCCCTAAATTAGGAGCTTTTGTTTGCTTACTTACTACCAAAAGACAAGTTGTTTAGTATGTTGACTATCTTATTCAAGGACAAACTTGCAAAAAGAAACATATGTTTATTGTACTGTAGGATTTTGTTGTTAAAATAAAGCCAATAATGCAATTTTTTTGTGGTCCCCTTTATTTAGAAAAGTATCAAAAAGTACCATAAAAGTATTAAAATACATTTTGATAGTTCTGATTGTGTTATGGTGCATACATGTTTTTTATAATATCCACAAATTGTGTTATGTGACCATCTGCATTTTGTGTTGATTTTTTTTTTTACTTCACAATGACTAGGGAAGGTTGTTTTAGTTTTGGTCATACAGTATAAGTAATTTCTGCGCTCAGTAACATTCAAAGAACGTTAGGTGGTCATAGACCTGATTTACTCATGTGGTAAAGCAGCCTGACATTGACTTCTAAAATTAATTCAAATCTCCCTACGGCCAGATTCCTTATTTGTCATGTCTTGTGATCATGTTTTGTTTCGTTCTGTTTTGTTTAAGACTCCATTGTTTCCTGTTTTTTCACTCCCAGGTTTTGTCACCACGGCAACCTATTTAATTCACCTGTCTTACGAGTTGAACTCACGCACCTGTTTCAATCATGTCATTATTAATTAGGCCTGGTTTTTCAGTTGGTCGTTCTGGCGTCATTGTTTCATGATCTTTTCACACTCTGCGTCATGTAATGTCATAGTCCATGCTGCCCTGCTCACGTCACCGCAAGTAAGTGTTTGTTTATATATGCCAAAGTTAGTGTCTTCTATTTTATGTCTTTAGTTTACGTCAAAGTGCTATTTTGTTTCCGTAGCCAGGTTTTTGTCTCCGCCTTATGCGCGCCTTAAGTTTTCACTTTTTATAGTACTATTAAATCATGTACTCACCTTCATGTCCGGTCCAGATCTTTTGGATCTCGGGAGAACAGTCCATGCAGAAAACTGTACCATAGTCTAAGTCCCGACATTATTCAATCAATCAATCAATCAATGTTTATTTATATAGCCCCAAATCACAAATGTCTCAAAGGACTGCACAAATCATCACGACTACGACATCCTCGGAAGAACCCACAAAAGGGCAAGGAAAACTCACACCCAGTGGGCAGGCAGAATTCACATCCAGTGGGACGCCAGTGACAATGCTGACTATGAGAAACCTAGGAGAGGACCACAGATGTGGGCAACCCCCCCCCTCTAGGGGACCGAAAGCAATGGATGTCGAGCGGGTCTAACATGATACTGTGAAAGTTCAATCCATAGTGGCTCCAACACAGCCACGAGAGTTCAGTTCAAGCGGATCCAAGACAGCAGCGAGAGTCCCGTCCACAGGAAACCATTTCAAGCGGAGGCGGATCAGCAGCGTAGAGATGTCCCCAACCGATACAGGCGAGCGGTCCATCCTGGGTTTCGACTTTGGACAGTCAGTACTTCATTCATGGTCATCGGACCGGACCCCCTCCACAAGGGAGGAGGGGACATAGGAGAAAGAAAAGAAGCGGCAGATCAACTGGTCCAAAAAGGATGTCTATTTAAAGGCTAGAGTATACAGATGAGTTTTAAGGTGAGACTTAAATGCTTCTACTGAGGTAGCATCTCGAACTGTTACCGGGAGGGCATTCCAGAGTACTGGAGCCCGAACGGAAAACGCTCTATAGCCCGCAGACTTTTTTTGGGCTTTAGGAATCACTAATAAGCCGGAGTCCTTTGAACGCAGATTTCTTGCCGGGACATATGGTACAATACAATCGGCAAGATAGGATGGAGCTAGACCGTGTAGTATTTTATACGTAAGTAGTAAAACCTTAAAGTCACATCTTAAGTGCACAGGAAGCCAGTGCTGGTGAGCCAGTACAGGCGTAATGTGATCAAACGTTCTTGTTCTTGTCAAAAGTCTAGCAGCCGCATTTTGTACCAACTGTAATCTTTTAATGCTAGACATGGGGAGACCGGAAAATAATACGTTACAGTAATCGAGACGAGACGTAACAAACACATGGATAATGATCTCGGCGTCTTTAGTGGACAAAATGGAGCGAATTTTAGCGATATTACGGAGATGAAAGAAGGCCGTTTTAGTAACGCTTTTAATGTGTGACTCAAAGGAGAGAGTTGGGTCGAAGATAATAACTCTTGTCGTGATCGCGGGCCAAATTAAAAAAATTGGCGGGCCGTATTTTATTATTACATTATATGTAGCTTTTGCCATACTGTATGTAATATGTGTTAGTTTATTTGCAACTCATTCAAATTGAAGTTATACTCAACCAACATGTACTTGTTAGGCTAGCACACGTTCTTCTTGCTTTGTTTACTTCAGATACCAGAGAGACATCAATCTTACAGACCAAAATGTGCATACGTAAATATAAACACCTTATATAGCCGCATTAAAAGATTACAGTTGGTTCCAAATGCGGCTGCTAGACTTTTGACAAGAACAAGAAAGTTTGATCACATTACGCATGTACTGGCTCACCTGCACTGGCTTCCTGTGCACTTAAGATGTGACTTTAAAGTTTTACTACTTGCGTATAAAATACTACACGGTCTAGCTCCATCCTATCTTGCCGATTTTATTGTACCATATGTCCCGGCAAGAAATCTGCGTTCAAAAGACTCCGGCTTATTAGTGATTCCTAGAGCCCAAAAAAAGTCTGCGGGCTATAGAGCGTTTTCCTTTCGGGCTCCAGTACTCTGGAATGCCCTCCCGGTAACAGTTTGAGATGCGTTTAAGTCTCACCTTAAAACTCATCTGTATACTCTAGCCTTTAAATAGACCTCCTTTTTAGACCAGTTGATCTGCCGCTTCTTTTCTTTCTCCTATGTCCCCTCCTCCCTTGTGGAGGGGGTCCGGTCTGATGACCATGGATGAAGTACTGGCTGTCCAGAGTCGAGACCCAGGATGGACCGCTCGTCGGGACCCAGGATGGACCGCCTGTGTATCGGTTGGGGACATCTCTACGCTGCTGATCCGCCTCCGCTTGAGATGGTCTCCTATGGACGGGACTCTCGCTGCTGTCTTGGATCCGCTTTGAACTGAACTCTCGTGGCTGTGTTGGAGCCACTATGGATTGAACTTTCACAGTATCATGTTAGACCCGCTCGACATCCATTGCTTTCGGTCCCCTAGAGGGGGGGGTTGCCCACATCTGAGGTCCTCTCCAAGGTTTCTCATAGTCAGCATTGTCACTGGCGTCCCACTGGATGTGAATTCTCCCTGCCCACTGGGTGTGAGTTTTCCTTGCCCTTTTGTGGGTTCTTCCGAGGATGTTGTAGTCGTAATGATTTGTGCAGTCCTTTGAGACATTTGTGATTTGGGGCTATATAAATAAACATTGATTGATTATATAAATGCTGGCCCAAAACCCAGGATCCATAAAAACTATGCTACGGACACCGTCACGGAAAATCCATTTTGCAAATTTTTAACCTAAAGGCCCCAATGCGAGACAGGAAACGATGGGAAGAACTTGCAGATCGATGTCTCCCCAAGGATGACCTAACTGGCACAACCATCCCAGTTATCTGGGTTTGGGAACTTATCTGCAATGTTTGGTGTTGCCCCCCCACCATCCCCCAGGAGCTAAGAATTGTGTCCTGGATTACTTTTTCTGATTAGAAACTAGTGCATGATTCAGGGACTTTAATGATGCGTTCATTGACAGCACAGAAACTAAACAACCGTGTGTCTGTGAAGCTTGTTTTGTAGGTCGGGCGGGAAAATAGTCGATTTGAGGCAAGAAGAAAAAAGTCCAGTCAATCAATTTTAATAATATAGCGCAAACTCCCAGCATAAGTTGTATCAAAGCACTTTTACACATGGATCAAGTCTACAAAATTACTCCTTTTACACACAAAAAAAATAACCAACTGAAGCCCACTCGAGCAAGGACTTGGTGACGTAGAAACCTCAAACGGAACCCAGGCTTTGTGGGGCGGCAGTTTGTCTCGTTGGGAGGAGATAAAGAGATAGCATCACCGCATAGATCAGATTTAGCACACATTCATACTGGCTTCTTTCAAGCTCACACAATCATTGATGGCATGTCCGCATCTGTTGAATATGATGATCTTGGCTACCATATATATGTTGGTATGGGTCTAAACCTGGGGTGCCCTAATCAATCAAAGCATCCAGTTTTGGTAATTTTCACCTTAAAAACCAGTCGATAGAAAGGTCTTTATTATCTTTGCACAAGTACAACGGAACTTTGTTTTCAGCACAAACCCGTTCAAGATTAGACAAACAAATAGTGTACACCAGGGGTGCCCATTACGTCGATCGCGAGCTACCAGTCGACCGCGGGGGGTGTGTCAGTCGATCTCCAGCCAGCCTTTTAAAAAAAATAGACCTAAAAATGAGTGATCATCAATCTTCACCAAGACGTCACTTAAATGACATTCACGGTACCGGAGGGTCTTGTGAGATGACGCTGGCTGCTGCAAGATCATTATTATGAAAATATGACCGAGAGGAAGGCGAGAACCACTTTTTATTTCAACAAACTCTCGCGCCGTACCTTCCGTCAAAACTCTAAAGGCCGTCTGCACATTTCCTATCTTCACAATAAAAGCCCTGCTTCATGCTGCCTGCGCTAACTAAATACAGAGTCTCGGAAAACTGGCGTGCACAAGCGATCCCTCAGAAAGCTGGCGTGCACATCACTTGTGCACGCCAGCTTTCCGAGACTCTTATTTTGTTAGCGCAGGCAGCATGAAGCAGGGCTTTTATTGTGAAGATAGGAAATGTGCAGTCGGCCTTAAGAGTTTTGACGGAAGGGACGGCGCGAAAGTCTGTTGAAATAAAAAGTGTTTCTCGCCTTCCTCTCTGTCATTTTTTCATAATAATGAACCGGCAGCAGCCAGCGTCATCTCACAAGACCCTCGGGTGCCGTGAATGTCAATCAAGCAAGCTACGGAATTTGCCGCCAATGTTTTTCTTGTAAAGTGTATGGAAGCTGGATGAATTAGATGCCAAAAACCAACCACTTTCATGTGGTATTGTACAGAAAGGACAACTTTTTTTCTCCTCCATTTGAAAATGTGGGCGTTATCATCATTACTGTCTGATTCCAATCAATGCAAGTCATCAGAATCAGGTAATACACCAAGTTATATTCTTGTCTTTTGTGAAAGAAAGACATCTATATGTGTTACACATGCTTGTTTTATCATTAAACACATTTAACTTGTTTACAAAAATGTCTCTTTCATAAATAAATAAATATAAATGATATATATAAATGAGGTAGATCCCCTCGAGTTGGTCAATTGAAAAGTAGCTCGCCTGCAGAAAAAGTGTGGGCACCCCTGCTGTAGAGGGTTACAGAACAGGAATGCTGATGGGTCGCCACAAGGTGCCCCGTAAAAGATGGGGAAAAGGTAAAACGCTAGGGAAGGATAAGTAAAAAAAATACAATCTCGACTGGGCTCCAAAGGGGGCCCAGTCTGGAGTGGGAAAAAAAACTCCATAGCAAAGTAAATACACATATCACAACGTACATCTCGAGATATCTAGCAACAGAGGGAAGGGAGTGCGGGGTCATGGTGGTAGGCCGCAGCTCTCAGGCGCTGAGTGGGCTTCTAAGGGGGCCTAGTCTGCCTCTAATTCTTAAATTGTATTTATTTACCAGCAAGCTGGTCTGGCTTTGCTCGACATTTTTAATTCTAAGAGAAACAAAACTCACATAGAATTAAAAAATCCAAGAAAATATTTTAAAAACTTGGTCTTCACTTGTTTGAATAAATTCATTTTTTTTTTTTTTACTTTGCTTCTTATAACTTTCAGAAAGACAATTTTAGCGAAAAAATAGAACCTTAAAAATGATTTCAGGATTTTTAAACACATATACCTTTTTACCTTTTAAATTCCTTCCTCTTCTTTCCTGACAATTTAAATCAATGTTCAAGTATTTTTTTTATTGTAAAAAATAAATACATTTTAATTTAATTCTTCATTTTAGCTTCTGTTTTTTCAGCGAAGAATATTTGTGAAATATTTCTTCAAACTTGTCACGCCTGTAAGTTATGTTTTGGTCATGCTATGTTTAGTTTTTGGACATTCAATCACGTTTTGCACTTCCTGGTTTTCTTTGTTTCCATACCAACTCATTAGTTTTCACCTGTCACGTCCCTGTTCTCAGCCTCACACCTGTTTTCACTAATGATCATAGCTATTTAAGTCACTCTTTTTCTTGTCTTCGTCTTGGGATCTTCACACTCGAACGCACCCTAGCCATGCTGCACCCAACGGTCACGCCCTCGTCCACAGTTCCATGCCGTGTAAGTTTATGTATTCATGCCACTGTGCTAGTTTTGTTCATAGTTCATTCATGCCAATCGAGCAAGTGTTTTTGTTTTACGTTTATACTGTTTAGCCAAGTTTCTTCCTCCATTGTGAGTGCTTTTTGTTGTTTATTTGCTTATTAAATAAACAACCATGTACTCACGTCCACGCCGCACTCGTGCTGATTCTCATCTGCATCGAAGAAACAATCCACGTCCAAGCCAAGTTGTGACAAAACTTATGATGATTAAAATAAATAAATAAAATATTCTGGCAAATCTAGAAAATCTGTAGAATCAAATATAAATCTTATTTCAAAATCTTTTGAATTTCTTTAACATTTTTTGTTCTGAAATAATGATTTGTCTTTGTTAGAAATATAGCTTGGTCCAATTTGTTATATATTCTAACAAATTGCAGATTGGATTTTAACCTATTTAAAACATGTCATCAAAATTCTAAAACTAATATTAATCCGGAAAAAATACTAATGATGTTCCGTAAATTTTTTCTTTTAATTTTTTCAATTTTTTCTCTTTTTTTTCGGTTGAATTTTGAATTTTAAAGAGTCGAAATTGAAGATAAACCATGATTCAAAATTTTAATTTCATTTTAAACCGTTCAATTAAGTGTTTTTTTCATCCTTATAGCTCGTATAGCGGTATAGCTCGGTTGGTAGAGTGACCGTGCCAGCAACTTGAGGGTTGCAGGTTCGATTCCCGCTTCCGCCATCCTAGTCACTGCCGTTGTGTCCTTGGGCAAGACACTTTACCCACCTGCTCCCAGTGCCACCCACACTGGTTTAAATGTAACTTAGATATTGGGTTTCACTATGTAAAAGCGCTTTGAGTCACTAGAGAAAAAGCGCTATATAAATATAATTCACTTCACTAATGATGTTCCGTAAATTATTTTTTAAATTTTTTTTCAAAAAGATTTGCATTAGCTCGTTTTTCTCTTATTTTCGGTTGAATTTTGAATTTTAAAGAGTCGAAATTGAAGATAAACCATGTTTCAAAATTTTAATTTCATTTTTTTCCTGTTTTCGCCTTTTTTAAACCGTTCAATTAGGTGTTTTTTTCGTCATTTATTCTCTACAAAAAACCTCCCGTAAAAGGGAAAAAAATGTACGACGGAATGACGGACAGAAATACCCCTTTATTTATATATATATATATATATATATAATATGTATATATATATATATATATGCATACATATATTTATATGTGTATATATATATATACATATATATATATATACACATATAAATATATGTATGCATAGATAATATATATATATATATATATATATATATATATATATACATATATATTACACATATATACATACAAACATATATATGTATGTATGTATGTGTGTATATATATATATATATATATATATATATATATATATCTATATATATATATATATACATATATACGTATATTTACATATATATTACACATATATACATACAAACATATATATGTATATATATATATATATATATATATATATAAATATATATATACGTATATATACATATATATTACACATATATACATACAAACATATATATGTATGTATATATATAAATATATATATTAAGGGTAAATTGAGCGAATTGGCTATTTCTGGCAATTTATTTAAGTGTGTATCAAACTGGTAGCCCTTCGCATTAATCAGTACCCAAGAAGCGAAGTGAATTATATTTATATAGCGCTTTTTGTCTAGTGACTCAAAGCGCTTTTACATAGTGAAACCCAATATCTAAGTTACATTTAAACCAGTGTGGGTGGCACTGGGAGCAGGTGGGTAAAGTGTCTTGCCCAAGGACACAACGGCAGTGACTAGGATGGCGGAAGCGGGAATCGAACCTGCAACCCTCAAGTTGCTGGCACGGCCACTCTACCAACCGAGCTATGCCGCCCCAAGTAGTTCTTGGTTTCAAAAAGGTTGGTGAACCCTGGTCTAAAATATAAAATCTAAAAAGAATCACAAAAACATCTATTTTGCGATAACAACTATTTAGAGACAGTGCAGTGAGCCTTGAAAGCAGATAAACATAAGTTGTTGTTTGCTTTAACTTCCCTGGCATTTCTGTCGTTCCTCCCACTCGAGTCAGAGGTGTCCTTGACCCAGGAATCAAACTCATAATTACATGACAGGGGTGTGTTTCCAACCGGCATGACTATTGTGTGTAATCATAGCAAGTGGACACAACAGTCATTCCAATCAGTGAGAACAGGCAGTAACTGTGGTCTCATTTGAAGTGGAATCCCTGCCTAGAACCATGGAATGTGCAGAGGTACTCTCTGGTTAGTTGTCTATTGACTTTTATGTTTGGTTTTTGGAAAGTGCGCTAAAGTCAAAGGGAAATTGATTATAATTGGTTGCCTTTTCTATGTGTATGTGTATGTATATATGTATGTATACATATATCATATATATGTATATATATACAAACCCCGTTTCCATATGAGTTGGAAAATTGTGTTAGATGTAAATATATTTTTACCCAATTGGTCACTTTTCATGTGTCAGGTAAAAACCACCACCAATGGGGTCATATGAATCCCCTTCCCACTCTACAATTGGAGTGTGTTGCAAAACCATTGAAATATTATTTTTTTTTTTATTTAATGTTTATAGTAAATCTCTATATCAACTTGAGGTTGATATAAAGTAAAACAAATAAGGTTTGTATGCCTTTTCGGTCGAAGACAACTTTTTTTTGATAGTAAAACTGAAATATGCAGTATTTAGATAGACAGATGGAGAGTACTTTATTGATTCCTTCAGGAGAGTTCCTTCATTTAGCAATTCAAGGCCTCAAAGATCAATAATGCAGGACACCATTGATTTTAACTATTTAATAGTTTTGAGAAATCACAGTGAAAAGTTAAATGAAATTCTACTAAATATATTTGAGAGCCGAAAGGTTCCCCACTCATAAAGTGATAAATTTTTATAATTTTTTTTATTTTCAACACTTAAATTCCAAGATCAACTTCCGATATATCGATCGATTTTAAGTTTGAACTATTATTTTGTTTATTTTATGCTCTTTTGTCAAAATGTTGATGTTTTTATATGGCAACCACACAAAATATGCAATATTTTTTCCACGTAAAACATTTTAAAGTGATAGTTTTTAAGTAATAATTCATTGTGACATATATTTTTTTGTCCTTTTTGTTTTTTAGCAATGGAAAAGAAAGAAAATAAAGACAATACGACGCTAAGCTGGCATCGTGGTGAGGTTTTGTTCTTTCGTGGATGCAGTTTGAGATGGACACAGCGTGAAGGTAAGAATTATGGTTTATTTCTAACTACAAAAACGAACTAAGAACAGAAATACTGGCACAAAGGCACTAGAGACAAACCGACCGAACTAGCATGGGAGCTAGAAGGAACAAAAAGCGCTAGCATGTGAACTAAGGGACAAGCAAACAAAAGAATAGCGTGGAAGCTAACAAATACGAAAAGTCTTTACCACAAGCGAGGCTAGCGACGTCACCTGTTGCCAGTGATGGGATCGCCAGTTCTTTTGACCGTACTGAATCACTAGAATCAGTTCCTTAAATCGATTCGTTCAAAAGATTCGTTCACCGAATCACTTCTGTCGGCGAATAATGAGTCAGTCAGTAACAGCTTCCCCAGCGGCAGATCTCGATGTGTGTGAATCTGACAAAATAATAATTTATTTTAAAATTTGCTACAAATATTATTATTTTTTTTTTTCCTTCTTCTTTTTTTTGGGTCCATGACATTTTAAAATGGATCTGAAAACAAAACTAAAAAAAAAGTTTTTTAAAGTGGTAAAAATTACATAGAAATTTTACAAATGGTATTATTATTATTATTACATTTTAACATTTGACTCGACGACAAAATTGAAATATATCCTTAAATGTGTTTGAAATGCAATTATTTTCTACATTATTACATTGACAATTCATAGTGGATTTGACAAGATAGAAAAAACGATTCTAAAATGTGTTACGAGTTTTCTTTTTTCACGTTACATTTTATTATTTTAACATGTAATGTTTCTAACAAAACATACATGTATTAAAAATTTAATAAAAAATCACTTCCCTTTATATCACATCCAATGTGGTTTTTTTTGTTTTTTTTAAAGGGGAACATTATCACCAGACTTAAGTAAGCGTCAATATATACCTTGATGGTGCAGAAAAAAGACCATCTATTTTTTTAACCGATTTCCGAACTCTAAATGGGTGAATTTTGGCGAATTAAACGCCTTTCTGTTTATCGGGCTGGAGGCGATGACGTCAGAATGTGACGTCGCCGAGGTAACACACCCACCATTTTCATTTTCAACACATTTCAAACACCGGGTCTCAGCTCTGTTATTTTCCGTTTTTTTAAGTATTTTTTGGAACCTTGGAGACCTCATGCCTCGTCGGTGTGTTGTCGGAGGTTGTAACAACACTAACAGGGAGGGATTCAAGTTGCACCACTGGCCCCAAGATGCAAAAGTGTCTGCCGCCAGACCCCCATTGAATGTGCCAGAGTGTCTCCACATTTGACCGGCGATGCTAAGACAGACATGGCACAGAGATGTATGGATAACCTGCAGATGCATTTGCAACGATAGTCAACGAAATCACAAAGGTGAGTTTTGTTGATGTTGACTGCCAGCTAATCGATGCTAACATGCTACGCTAATCGATGCTAACATGCTATTTACCGGCGGTGCTAAAGCAGACATGGCACAGAGATGTATGGATAACCTGTAGATGGATTTGCAACTATATTACGTTTCCTTCCACCCACATTTAATGCGAAACAAACACTTACCAATCGACGGATTTAAGTTGCTCCAGTGTCAAAAGATGCGAAAGTCCTGATCGTTTGGTCCGCACATTTTACCGGCGATGCTAACGCAGCTATTCGGCCATACTATGGCTACGAATAGCGTCAATAGCTATTCGCTCAATAGCTTCAGTTTCTTCTTCAATACTTTCATACTCCAACCATCTGTTTCAATACATGCGTAATCTGTCGAATCGCTTAAGTCGCTGAAATCCGAGTCTGAATCCGAGCTAATGTTGCTAGATCTTGCTGTGGTATTCCCATTGTTTGTTTACATCGGCAGCACTGTGTGACGCCACAGGGAAATAGATAGTCGCTTCGCAAATAGCGAAAATCAAGCACTTTAAAGCTTTTTTCAGGGATATTCGGAGACCGGTAAAATTTAGAAAAATTTTTAAAAAAATACAACAAGCCACTGGGAACTGATTTTCATTGTTTTTAACCCTTTTGGAATTGTGATAATGTTCCCCTCTAAACGATTATGATCACTCTAAAAGCGGTATATAATAAACACGATATGAAAAATAGAAAAAAAAAATGTGTGCATGTCGGCGAATCATGAGTCAGTCAATAACAGCTTCCCCAGCTGCAGATCTCGCTGTCTGTGAAGTGAAGTGAATTATATTTATATAGCGCTTTTCTCGGGCTTCACGGTGGCAGAGGGGTTAGTGCGTCTGCCTCACAATACGAAGTTCCTGCAGTCCTGGGTTCAAATCCAGGCTCGGGATCTTTCTGTGTGGAGTTTGCATGTTCTCCCCGTGAATGCGTGGGTTCCCTCCGGGTACTCCGGCTTCCTCCCACCTCCAAAGACATGCACCTGGGGATAGGTTGACTGGCAACACTAAATGGGCCCTAGTGTGTGAATGTTGTCTATCTGTGTTGGCCCTGCGATGAAGTGGCGACTTGTCCAGGGTGTACCCTGCCTTCCGCCCGATTGTAGCTGAGATAGGCGCCAGCGCCCCCCGTGACCCCGAAAGGGAATAAGCGGTAAAAAATGGATGGATGGATGGATAGCGCTTTTCTCAAGTGACTCAAAGCGCTTTACATAGTGAAACCCAATATCTAAGTTACATTTAAACCAGTGTGGGTGGCACTGGGAGCAGGTGGGTAAAGTGTCTTGCCCAAGGACACAACGGCAGTAACTAGGATGGCACAAGCGGGAATCGAACCTGCAACCCTCAAGTTGCTGGCACGGCCACTCTACCAACCGAGCTATGCCGCAGTTGCCCAAGGACACAAGCCCTCAGCACCCAATGAACGACGCGCCTCAATGTGACGCGGCGGAGCTGAACTGAACTGAGAGAGGAACGAATCAGTTCATGAAGTGATTCGGTTCAGTACGTTCACTCGAAAGATTCGTTCGTTCGAACGAATTGTTTGCGACACGTTGCATGGGATAGCAAACGAGAATCCGGAACCGAATGGCAAACAAAAGCGGGCTTGAATAAGGAGATGGTCACAGAGCGGGTGCGTGAGAAAAACAAACGTCAGGTGACACAAATACGCAACTAAGGCAACGGAAACAAAACAGGGAGTGCCACCAGGAACTAAGGAAGTTAAACACTAAACAGATGTGATATTTGGGATGGCTGGCTCCGCTGTGAACGGGACTCTCGGTTTAGCTCGGTTGGTAGAGTGGCCGTTCCAGCAACTTGAGGGTTGCAGGTTCAATCCCTGCTTCTGCCATCCTAGTCACTGCCGTTGTGTCCTTGGGCAAGACACTGTACCCACCTGCTCCCAGTGCCACCCACACTGGTTCGAATGTAACTTAGATATTGGGTTTCACTATGTAAAGCGCTTTGAGTCACTAGAGAAAAAACGCTATATAAATATAATTCACTTCACTTCGCTGCTGTGTTGGATCCGCTTTGGACTGGACTCTGGCGACTGTGTTGGATCCATTATGGATTAAACGTTCACAGTATCATGTTAGACCCGCTCGACATCCATTGCTTTCCTCCTCTCCAAGGTTCTCATAGTCATCATTGTCACCGACGTCCCACTGGGTGTGAGTTTCCCTTGCCCTTATGTGGGCCTACCGAGGATGTGGTAGTGGTTTGTGCAGCCCTTTGAGACACTAGGGATTTAGGGCTATATAAGTAAACAACAGTTCAAGTACCTAGGAGTCTTGTTCACGAGTGGGGGAAGAGTGGATCGTGAGATCGACAGGCGGATCGGTGCGGCGTCTTCAGTAATGCGGACGTTGTACCGATCCGTTGTGGTGAAGAAGGAGCTGAGCCGGAAGGCAAAGCTCTCAATTTACCGGTCGATCTACATTCCCATCCTCACCTATGGTCATGAGCTTTGGGTCATGACCGAAAGGATAAGATCACGGGTAGAAGCGGCTGAAATGAGTTTGGGTCTCTCCCTTAAAGATAGGGTGAGAAGCTCTGCCATCCGGGAGGAACTCAAAGTAAAGCCGCTGCTCCTCCACATGGAGAGGAGCCAGATGAGGTGGTTCGGGCATCTGGTCAGGATGCCACCCGAACGCCTCCCTAGGGAGGTGTTTAGGGCACGTCCAACCGGTAGGAGGCCACGGGGAAGACCCAGGACATGTTGGGAAGACTATGTCTCCCGGCTGGCCTGGGAACGCCTCGGGATCCCCCGGGAAGAGCTAGACGAAGTGGCTGGGGAGAGTTTTGATTGATTGATTGATACTTTTATTAGTAGATTGCACAGTTCAGTACATATTCCGTACAATTGACCACTAAATGGTAACACTCGAATAAGTTTTTCAACTTGTTTAAGTCGCGGTCCACGTTAATCAATTCATGGTACAAATATATACTATCAACATAATACAGTCATCACACAAGTTAATCATCATAGTATGTACATTGAATTATTTACATTATTTACAATCCGGGGGGTGGGATGAGGAGCTTTGGTTGATATCAGAACTTCAGTCATCAACAATTGCATCAACAGAGAAATGTGGACATTGAAACAGTGTAGGTCTTATTTAGTAGGATATGTACAGCCAGCAGAGAACATAGCATAAGAACAAGTATATACATTAGAAGTACATTTGAGTTGTTTATAATCCGGGGAGATGGGATGTGAATGGAGGAGGGTATTAGTAAAGTGTTGAAGTTGCCTGGAGGTGTTGTTTTAGAGCGGTTTTGAAGGAATATAGAGATGCACTTACTCTATTTAATAATACAACTCTAACATTTGACAACCAAATAATTAAACAAGGCGACACGGTAAAGAATCTGGGTATTATCTTCGACCCAACTCTCTCCTTTGAGTCACACATTAAAAGCGTTACTAAAACGGCCTTCTTTCATCTCCGTAATATCGCTAAAATTCGCTCCATTCTGTCCACTAAAGACGCTGAGATCATTATCCATGCGTTTGTTACGTCTCGTCTCGATTACTGTAACGTATTATTTTCGGGTCTCCCCATGTCTAGCATTAAAAGATTACAGTTGGTACAAAATGCGGCTGCTAGACTTTTGACAAGAACAAGAAAGTTTGATCATATTACGCCTGTACTGTATATACCTTTATATACATATATACATACATATATACCTATACTGTATATACCTTTATATACATATATACATACATATATACCTATACTGGCTCACCTGCACTGGCTTCCTGTGCACTTAAGATGTGACTTTAAGGTTTTACTACTTACGTATAAAATACTACACGGTCTAGCTCCATCCTATCTTGCCGATTGTATTGTACCATATGTCCCGGCAAGAAATCTGCGTTCAAAGGACTCCGGCTTATTAGTGATTCCCAAAGCCCAAAAAAAGTCTGCGGGCTATAGAGCGTTTTCCGTTTGGGCTCCAGTACTCTGGAATGCCCTCCCGGTAACAGTTCGAGATGCCACCTCAGTAGAAGCATTTAAGTCTCACCTTAAAACTCATTTGTATACTCTAGCCTTTAAATAGACTCCCTTTTTAGACCAGTTGATCTGCCGTTTCTTTTCTTTTTCTTCTATGTCCCACTCTCCCTTGTGGAGGGGGTCCGGTCCGATCCGGTGGCCATGTACTGCTTGCCTGTGTATCGGCTGGGGACATCTCTGCGCTGCTGATCCGCCTCCGCTTGTGATGGTTTCCTGCTGGCTCCGCTGTGAACGGGACTCTCGCTGCTGTGTTGGATCCGCTTTGGACTGGACTCTCGCGACTGTGTTGGATCCATTGTGGATTGAACTTTCACAGTATCATGTTAGACCCGCTCGACATCCATTGCTTTCCTCCTCACTAAGGTTCTCATAGTCATCATTGTCACCGACGTCATACTGGGTGTGAGTTTTCCTTGCCCTTATGTGGGCCTACCGAGGATGTCGTGGTGGTTTGTGCAGCCTTTTGAGACACTAGTGATTTAGGGCTATATAAGTAAACATTGATTGATTGATTGATTGACTTTTATACCTGTTGGGAAGTCTGGGTTTCCCTGCTTAGGCTGTTGCCCCCGCGACCCGACCTCGGATAAGCGGAAGAAGATGGATGGATGGATAACTAAACATTGATTGATTGATACAAAACAGAACAAAAACAGAATATGACATGATCCAAAGTAGCGGATCATGACGGACAAAAGGGGGAAAAAAACTGCCTGCATGGCCGCTTTGTGTCAACATTGCCACTTTTTCTCATTAGATTTCACCTCATTCCACTTTTTTTTAAATGTTTTTTTTTGCAATACTATAAATTTTGCAATTTTTGCAGAATGTGTGGGTTAGGGACCCCCGGGCCGCACTTTGGACACCCCTGTCCAAGCACGTTCTCATCGAGCATCTCAGCCACAATGTGACCGAGACTCACGACAGAACGAAGACGAGGAGTTAAAAAATGTCCCGTTTCCCCGGATGCCGAGAAGCACACGCGGTTCCCCCTTGTTTGAAGCAAAGATCGGCTGTCATTTACACGGAAGTAATTGGACATTTTGAGGGCGGCGAAGAAACTGCCACAATGCTCCACGCTGACCTGTCACACGCAGTCGCCCGTTTGCAACTGACACAGACGGAATGGAATTCCTGTTTCCTCCAGCTTTTACTTGTTTTGTTTCGCTACAAAGGAAATCAATACATCATAGCCGTACATCCCCGAGCCGCAAACCCAACCCGACACCTTGTGCCACCTTACATTCATGCCAGCGTCGCTGCAGAGAAAACCATCGTTTTTTTTTCTCTCCCCCCCCCCCCCCCGCTCACAACAAGGGCCCTCGGCAGCGTGAAGCTTGTGTTTTTTTTTTTTAAGACAATTGCTTCAAACGCACTCACAAATGTCATCCAATCAAGTTTTCTCTTTGTTTTTTCTTTTTTTTTGTTTTTTCTCCAGCATTCGCAGAAAAAAAAAAGAATAGTAGAAAAATCCCCCGTAGGGTTGTTTCTTTTTGTGACTCCAAAAAAAACCAGCAGCAAACCGAGTTTGTAGTTGCCACCGCCAGTGAATGCTTTAATTAAAGAATGCAAATTTCATGTTTCTGGTCCAAGGCTGACACACATGCTTGAGCCCCACAGGTCCGAGGGGGGGGAGAGGGATAGAAAACACACAACCCCAAAGCGTGTGTGTGCAAAAAGACATCCAAAGGCGCAAATCAGTGTCTCTCATCCCCCTTTGTTCTCAAAGATGGAGATAAGGGGAGTCTGCACAGCAAATGACCTCACAGTGGTAGAACCCCGAGAACTGATTATGAAGAAGTTGCTTATAAACATGTTTCCCAGTATGCAAAGTGAGGATGTTAAGTGGGTCAAAACTTTTGGAAAAAAAAAGTTTTGGTGGGGGAGAGGGAGTCGTGTGCTTTGACTGGAATGCCAAGTTAGGGTGGAAACCCGCGAATGATCATGTTTCTTTATCACACTTCACTGTGGCCGGTCGCTCTGAAAACTGATTGATATCAGAAAATAAAACAAGTATCGGATGTTATTGAAGTGTATTTTTGCTCTTGTCATTTACGTCCGGGCGGAAAGATGTCACGGCAGTGTGGCTGGATCAAAAGAGTTGGGAAATTGTGTTTGATGTAAATATAAATGGAATACAATGATTTGCAAATCCGGAGAAGCCGGCGGCGTTTCTGGATGTTGTTGATAATTTTTTTTCTCTTTGCATTATAGAGCTTTAAC
Organism: Nerophis ophidion; assembly: GCF_033978795.1. NCBI lineage: Eukaryota > Metazoa > Chordata > Actinopteri > Syngnathiformes > Syngnathidae > Nerophis > Nerophis ophidion. The sequence goes on from NC_084637.1 coordinate 31,101,360, forward strand.
TTGCACTTACAGAACTGTATTTAGTGACAGTGGTTTTCTGAAGTGTTCCTGAGACCTGTGGTGATATCCTTTAGAGATTGATGTCGGTTTTTGATACAGTGCCGTCTGAGGGATCTACGGTCACGGTCATGCAATGTTGGTTTCAGGCCATGCCGCTTACGTGGAATGATTTCTGCAGATTCTCTGAACCTTTTGATGATATTTTGGCCCGTAGATGTTGAAATCCCTGAATTTCTCGCAACTGCACTTTGAGACACATTCTTAAAAGAAAGACTGAGCATTTTTTGGGAAGCTGTTTTTATACCCAATCATGGCACCCACCTGCTCGCAGTTAGCTTGCACAGCTGTGGGATGTTCCAAATAAGTGTTTGATGAGCATTCTTCAACTTTATCAGTATTTATTTCCACCTTTCCCAACCTCTTTATCACATGTTGCTGGCATCAAATTCTGAAGTTAATGATAATTTGCAGAAAAACAAATGTTTATCAGTTTAAACATCAAATATGTCATCTTTGTAGCATATTCAACTGAATATGCATAGTAGAGCTTTAACTTGCACTTACAGATGTAGCGACAAACTGTATTTAGTGACAGTGGTTTTCTCAAGTGTTCCTGAGCCCTGCGGTGATATCCTTTAGAGATTGATGTCGGTTTTTGATACAGAAGGATCGAAAGTCACGGTCATTCAATGTTGAAATCCGGCCATGCCGCTTATGTGGAGTGATTTCTCCAGATTCTCTGAACCTTTTGATGATATTATGGACCGTAGATGTTGAAATCCCTAAATTTCTTGCAATTGCACTTTGAGAAAAGTTGTTCTTAAACTGTTTGACTATTTGCTCACGCAGTTGTGGACAAAGGGGTGTACCTCGCTCCATTCTTTCCTCGTGAAAGACTGAGCATTCTTTGGGAAGCTGTTTTTATACCCAATCAGGGCACCCACCTGTTCCCAATTAGCCTGCACACCTGTGGGATGTTCCAAATAAGAGTTTTATGAGCATTCCTCAACTTTATCAGTATTTATTGCCACCTTTCCCAACTTCTTTGTCACGTGTTGCTAGCATCAAATTCTAAAGTTAATGATTATTTGAAAAAAAACAAAAACGTCTATCAGTTTGAACATCAAATATGTTGTCTGTGTAGCATATTTAACTGAATATGGGTTGCAAAGGATTCCAATCTCTAAAGGATATCACCACAGGTCTCAGGAACACTTCAGAAAACCACTGTAACTAAATACAGTTGGTCGCTACATCTGTAAGTGCAAGTTAAAGCTCTACTATGCAAAGCGAAAGCCATTTATCAACAACATCCAGAAACGCCACCGGCTTCTCCGGATTTGCAAATCATTGTATTCCATTTGTATTTACATCCAACACAATTTCCCAACTCATATGGAAACGGGGTTTGTACAAGCGAGTGTCATTAAACAGGTCTGCAGTACCCGGAGGAACCTTGGTCCAAAAAAATTAAGGACTCCTGACTGGAGAAGCCAAACCATCCATCCATCCATCCATTTTCTACCGCTTATTCCCTTTTGGATCGTGGGGGGCGCTGGAGCCTATCTCAACTACAATCGGGCGGAAGGCGGTGTACACCCTGGACAAGTCACCATCTCATCGCAGGGCCAACACAGATAGACAGACAACATTCACACTCACATTCACACATTTAGTGTTGCCAGTCAACCTATCCCCAGGTGCATGTCTTTGAAGGTGGGAGGAAGGGAACCCACGCAGTCACGGCGAGGACATGCAAACTCCACTCAGAAAGATCCCAGAGCCTGGGATTGAACTCAGGACCTTCTTATTGTAAGGCAGACGAACTAACCCTTCTTCCACTGTGCTGCCCGAGAAGAAGCATATGAAGCCAAACCACCAGTCTTATATTCCGAACTCCTGTCTGTGTGTGTGTGCTGGGTCAGGAGAGCACATCCTGACCATAAAAGGAATTTTTTTTTGTGTAAGTGTCTGGAAAACAACCTCTAAATAGAGTAACTTAAAAATTGACGCGAAGATAGACAAGTAGCCTCTTCTCCAGGATGGAACTATCACTTTTGCTTTCCGAAGTCTGAATGTATTGTCTCTTCTGGTGAGAGAGTAACCCCGGTCCATTTGCAAATGTCCAAATAAGGCTCCTTAATTTATTATGGACTCAACCATTATTTACATATATCTGTTGGTACGATTCACCATATGAGATAATTAATAACTCTTCACTATCAGCTAGCATCTAAAACAGGTGTGTCAAACATACGGCAGGTTTAATCTGGCCTCCGGCCCGAAAGATAATTTTCCATCCTATAATCCATCGTCTTCAATTTATCCAAAATTGGGTCGTGGGGGATTGACAAACAGCAGGTCGCTGGGGAGGAGGCTACGGCTGATTGTCGAACCTCAGATTTGGGACGAGCAGTGTTTTTGTCCTGATCGTGGAACTCTGGATCAGTTCTATACTCTTGGCACGGTCCTCCAGGGTGCATAGGAGTTTGCCCAACCAGTCCACATCTGCTTTGTGGACTCGGAGAAGGCATTCCCTCGGGGAGTCCTGTGGGGAGTGCTCAGAGAGTATGGGGTATTGGACTGCCTGATTGGGGCGGTCTGCTCCCTGTTTGATCGGTGTCAGAGCTTGGTCCACCTTAAGTCGGACTCGTTCCCCGTGAGGGTTGGACTCCGCCAGAGCTGCCCTTTGTCATCAATTCCGTTCATAACTTTGATAGGCAGAATTTATAGGCATATTCAGGGCATCTAAAACAGGTGTGTCAAACGTACGGCAGGTTTAATCTGGCCTCCGGCCCGAAAGATAAGTTTCATTCCAATAATCCATCTTCTTCAATTTATCCAAAGTTGGGTCATGGGGGATGGACAAAGGGTCGCTGGATAGGAGGCTATGGCGGATAGTCAAACCTCAGATTCAGGAGGAGCAGTGTGGTTTTCGTCCTGATCGTGGAACTTTGGACCAGTTCTATACTCTTGGTACGGTCCTCCAGAGTGCATAGGAGTTTGCCCAACCAGTCCACATCTGCTTTGTGGACTCGGAGAAGGCATTCCCTCGGGGAGTCCTGTGGGGAGTGCTCAGAGGGTGTGGGGTATTGGACTGCCTGATTGGGGCGGTCTGCTCCCTGTTTGATCGGTGTCAGAGCTTGGTTCGCCTTAAGTCGGACTCGTTCCCCGTGAGGGTTGGACTCCGCCAGAGCTGCCCTTTGTCATCAATTCCATTCATAACTTTGATGTGCAGAATTTATAGGCATATTCAGGGAATCTAAAACAGGTGTGTCAAACGTACGGCAGGTATAATCTGGCCTCCGGCCCGAAAGATAAGTTTCCATCCAATAATCCATCTTCTTCAATTTATCCAAAGTTGGGTCGCGTGGGATGGACAAACAGTAGGTCTCTGGGGAGGAGGCTACGGCTGATAGTCGAACCTCAGATTTGGGACGAGAAGTGTGGTTTTCGTCCTGATCGTGGAACTTTGGACCAGTTCTATACTCTCGGTACGGTCCTCCAGGGTGCATAGGAGTTTGCCCAACCAGTCCACATCTGATTTGTGGACTCGGAGAAGGCATTCCCTCGGGGAGTCCTGTGTGCTCAGAGGGTGTGGGGTATTGGACTGCCTGATTGGGGCAGTCCGCCCCCTGTTTGATCCGTGTCAGAGCTTGGTCCCTCTTAAGTCGGACTCGTTCCCCGTGAGGGTTGGACTCCGCCAGAGCTGCCCTTTGTCATCAATTCCGTTCGTAACTTTGATAGACAGAATTTATAGGCATATTCAGGGCATTGAGGGGATTTGGTGTGGTGGCTGCAAGATTAGGTATTTGCTTTTTGCAGATGATGTGGTCCTGATGGCTTCATCTGGCTAGGATCTTCAGCTCTCACTGGATTGGTTCGCAGCCGAGTGTTAAGCGACTGGGATGAGAATCAACACCTCAGAGTCCATGGTTCTTGCCCGGAAAAGAGTAGAGTACCATCTCCAGCTTGGGGAAGAGATCTTGACTCAAGTGGAGGAATTCAAGTACCTTGGGGTCTTGTTCACGAGTGAGGGAAGAGTGGATCGTGAGATCAACAGTCGTATCGGTGCGGCGTCTGCAGGGATCTGTTGTGATAAAGAAGGAGCTGAGCCGGAAGACAAACCTGGTCGATCTACGTCCCTATCCTCACATATGGTCATGAGCTTTGGGTTATAACCTGAAGGACAATCTCCCAGGAACAAGCGGCCGAAATGAAGTTCCTCGGTCTGGTGGCGGGGCTCTCCCTTAGAGATAGGATGAGAAGCTCCGTCATTCGGGAGGAGCTCAAAGTAAAGTCACTACTCCTCCACATCGAGAGGAACCAGATCTGGTGGTTTAGGCATCTGGTCAAGATGAGTTTGCTGAATATAAAAATGAGCTGTAATTTTGAATGTTCTAAATGTGTCCCCTGGATGTCACAAGAGCAATTCAAGTTGAATTTAAGTGTCCTCTGGATTGGCTGACGCTACTCTATCAGCGCAGGTGACAGCCCTAAACTGCTCCTGCTATGGCTGAGAACAGTTGGCGGCAGACCGATGCAGTTGCGACGCACAATAATTTCTTTCATTTTAACTTAGTCACTCAACGGATAAAATAACGAACCAGTAAGATGCAAAGACTTAAATCAACATGAACATCATCAGTAGGATCGGTCGGAACTAAAGCTTGTTCATTTCAAACTGACCCTAACTCTTGAGAAACGTTTGAGGTGGAAATATTGTTTGGTTAAACCTTTGAGTGGTGTTGCTTCCTTATTTGTGATTATTCCAAACTAATTGTAATCTGTCTGTTTCTTTTTTGTTATGCATAGCATCGGCACTTCAACTGAATGTGACAGCTGGATTAAAACAATTAAAATTGCAGTATAATTTGTTCAGAGTCTTAATGGTCTGACTCAGGGGTGCCCACCCTTTTTCTGCAGGCGAGCTACTTTTCAATTGACCAACTCGAGGGGATCTACCTCATTTATATATATCCCCCTTAGGAGCCCACTCAGCGCCTGAGAGCTGCGGCCTACCACCATGACCCCGCACTCCCTTCCCACGTTGTAATATGTGTATGTACTTTGCTATGGAGTTTTTTTTCCCACTCCAGACTGGGCCCCCTTTGGAGCCCAGTCGAGATTGTATTTTTTTTGCTCATCCTTCCCTAGCGTTTTACCTTTTTCCCCATCTTTTACGGGGCACCTTGTGGCGACCCATCAGCATTCCTGTTCTGTAACCCTCTACAGCAGGGGTGCCCACACTTTTTCTGCAGGCGAGCTACTTTTCAATTGACCAACTCGAGGGGATCTACCTCATTTATATATATATCATTTATATTTATTTATTTATGAAAGAGACATTTTTGTAAACAAGTTAAATGTGTTTAATGATAATACAAGCATGTGTAACACATATAGATGTCTTTCTTTCACAAAGACAAGAATATAAGTTGGTGTATTACCTGATTCTGATGACTTGCATTGATTGGAATCAGACAGTAATGATGATAACGCCCACATTTTCAAATGGAGGAGAAAAAAAGTTGTCCTTTCTGTACAATACCACATGAAAGTGGTTGGTTTTTGGCATCTAATTCATCCAGCTTCCATACACTTTACAAGAAAAACATTGGCGGCAAATTCCGTAGCTTGCTTGATTGACATTCACGGCACCCGAGGGTCTTGTGAGATGACGCTGGCTGCTGCCGGTTCCTTATTATGAAAAAATGACAGAGAGGAAGGCGAGAAACACTTTTTATTTCAACAGACTTTCGCGCCGTCCCTTCCGTCAAAACTCTAAAGGCCGACTGCACATTTCCTATCTTCACAATAAAAGCCCTGCTTCATGCTGCCTGCGCTAACAAAATAAGAGTCTCGGAAAGCTGGCGTGCACAAGTGATGTGCACGCCAGCTTTCTGAGGGATCGCTTGTGCACACCAGTTTTCCGAGACTCTGTATTTAGTTAGCGCAGGCAGCATGAAGCAGGGCTTTTATTGCGAAGATAGGAAATGCGCAGACAGCCTTTAGAGTTTTGACGGAAGGTACGGCGCGAGAGTCTGTTGAAATAAAAAGTGTTTCTCGCCTTCCTCTCGGTCATATTTTCATAATAATGATCTTGCAGCAGCCAGCGTCCTCTCACAAGACCCTCCGGTACCGTGAATGTCATTTAAGTGACGTCTTGGTGAAGATTGATGATCACTCATTTTTAGGTCTATGTTTTTTAAAAGCCTGGCTGGAGATCGACTGACACACCCCCCGCGGTCGACTGGTAGCTCGCGATCGACGTAATGGGCACCCCTGGTCTGCCTGGACCGACACAGAACCGGTCCCAATTAATACATTTACTCTATGTACATCCACAACTGTAGTTGCATATTTCTTACAGATACGAAGTAACCAAACCAGAAACGTATTAAAAAGTATTTAGTAACAAATGTGTCACTTTAATGCATCATGACTTAATGAATTATTGTGACTATTAGGTGTTGCCATAAAACAAATGAATTACTACTCCACTTAGATTTAAAGATAGCATAAGTTTGAAATGAGTTTAGTACTTTTCAAAGCTACAATGGTAATTTCACTTGATCAAGCCTTTTCTAACGTTCGACACTATAAAATATTCCTGATACAACGATATTGTAGACACCGCGGTATTGCAGTTTCAAAGTATTCGCGATAATGTTCTGGCAGACAGGTAAACATTTGCGGACGAAAAAACTTCCAGGTTGAGGTTGTTTGACTGCCTTCAAATTTAATGACTGTAAAACTAAGCAAATAAAAGAATGTACAATAATACACATGATATGGCAGAAACAGGTAAAAATTTTGATATGAGCAAAGACAAACAACTGAAACTATACAGTAAACAAGTTCATAGTTATTCGGCTAGCTTGCTAACATACAATGTATTTTGCCATTGACGACAACATTTTGCATCTCAATCGTGCTCTTTTTAAACTGTTGCAAACATCCATACAATGACATTTTGAGAGAACAATCTTAAAATACCGTATTTCCTTAAAATTGCCACCGGGGCGCTAATTAATTCAAAACATCTTCTCACTCCGGTGTTTACCAAAGGCATGTTGTAAATTTAGCCCTGTGCTTAAACATTTGAGTGTGATGTAAGGATACCATCATGAAAAGCACTTTTAATAAACAAAACGTTATTATGGTCTTACCTTTACTTATAAATGAAGTCCATCCGCAGCTCCGTCTGTTCAAAAGTATCAATAACTTGCTTATAGAAGTCTTCCTTATCTTTCTTCAGTTTTAAAATTATCTCTGTCTTGATGGAGATCTTCCTTTATTACCTCCTGCTTCGATTGAAAGTCCAGTTTAGAAAACTGTTTTATTTTAGATATGTAATCCTCCATGTTAAAAGTGCAAGCGAGAGGAAAAAAATAAACGGTCGCTGCTCACTCTTGCTGCTTGTTGTCACTTCTTCAATCAATCAATGTTCATTTCTATAGCCCTAAATCACTAGTGTCTCAAAGGGCTGCACAAACCACAAAGCAAACCACTACGAAATACTCGGTAGGCCCACATAAGGGCAAGGAAAACTCACACCCATTGGGACGTCGGTGACAATGAGGACTATGAGAACCTTGGAGAGGACCACATACTTCTTCTGCAGCCGAGTAGTCTCAAGAAGGATCACTAGCGCCCTCTACCACCAGGAGGCGGGAGTCATTTAATGACTCATATTTGACACACGCAGCTATGGTATATTAATAAAACATTGATTGATTGATTGATACTTTTATTAGTAGATTGCACAGTACAGTACATATTCCGTACAATTGACCACTAAATGGTAACACCCCAATAAGTTTTTCAACTTGTTTAAGTCGGGGTCCACGTTAATCAATTCATGGTAGCTGCTTACTGTTCTTTTTAGCATATTCAATAGCTTGGACCTGAAATCCTACTGAATAGCTCTTAATCTTCTTCCCTTTATGTGATTTGAAATTATTGAAATCAGCCTCCTCCATTTTGAAAATGATGACAGGTGAAGTGTCACTTGTAACGTGACGAGTTTGACCCGGGGGAAATTCTAGGAATATGCTAATTATTTGGCAAAATGAATTTGATCCGGTGGAAATTCTAGACATGCGTTAATAGAAATAATATTTTGCGAAACGAAGTGAAGTGAAGTGAATTATATTTATATAGCGCTTTTCTCAAGTGACTCAAAGCGCTTTACATAGTGACACCCAATATCTAAGTTACATTTAAACCAGTGTGGGTGGCACTGTGAGCAGGTGGGTAAAGTGTCTTGCCCAAGGACACAACGGCAGTAACTAGGATGGCACAAGCGGGAATCGAACATGCAACCCTCAAGTTGCTGACACGGCCACTCTACCAACCGAGTTTGATTCTAGGCAGGCGCATACTATATACCGGGCGGCAATTCAAGGAAATACGGTATGTTTAACTACTTACAGGCATATATATTCTCCAAACTCTGTGGAAGTTATGAAACACAGCCTATGCGTCACGGCCAACACACTCTATGACCCCGGTCCCCAACAACCGTGATCATTTGCTTGCCTGCGTGCAGAGAAACTCAATTTTGTCGAGTGACATTGGTTCAACATTCCACTATTTTATTCAGAAACATGTGCACTTCCGTCCGTGCGGCTCGTTTTTCACTTGTCAGTTTGTGTTTCAAGCGCTGAGAATCATTGCCAATAAAAAATAAAAAAAAATCCTATTTGAAAAGAGGGGAGCATGCCCTGTGACTTTCAAGAAAAATAATTGCTCCGTTTAACAGTAAGTCTCATTGATGAGTCGTTAATGTTTCTCTCCACGTGACGCCGTTTGTAAGTAATGTTGTCTACAAAAGCCACTCTGTCGTTTAGGTGATGCATGAAGTGTGTTTGCATGTCGCATTAAAATCTGCGTAATCTGCGGTTTCACGACAAGACTCAGTCTTTGGCTCCGTACATTACATTCATGTGGCTTTTCCACTTCATCAATCAATCAATGTTTAATTATGTAGCCCCAAATCACAAATGTCTCAAAGGACTGCACAAATCATTACGACTACGACATCCTCGGAAGAACCCACAAAAGGGCAAGGAAAACTCACACCCAGTGGGCAGGGAGAATTCACATCCAGTGGGACGCCAGTGACAATGCTGACTATGAGAAACCTTGGAGAGGACCTCAGATGTGGGCAACCCCCCCCTCTAGGGGACCGAAAGCAATGGATGTCGAGCGGGTCTAACATGATACTGTGAAAGTTCAATCCATAGTGGCTCCAACACAGCCGCGAGAGTTCTGTTCAAAGCGGATCTAAGACAGCAGCGAGAGTCCCGTCCGCAGGAAACCATCTCAAGCGGAGGCGGGTCAGCAGCGTAGAGATGTCCCCAACCGATACACAGACGAGCAGTCCATCCTGGGTCTCGACTCTGGACAGCCAGTACTTCATGGTTATCGGACCGGACCCCCTCCACAAGGGAGGGGGGGACATAGGAGAAAGAAAAGAAGCGGCAGATCAACTGGTCTAAAAAGGAGGTCTATTTAAAGGCTAGAGTATACAGATGAGTTTTAAGGTGAGACTTAAATGCTTCTACTGAGGTGGCATCTCGAACTGTTACCGGGAGGGCATTCCAGAGTACTGGAGCCCGAACGGAAAACGCTCTATAGCCCGCAGACTTTTTTGGGGCTCTAGGAATCACTAATAAGCCGGAGTCTTTTGAACGCAGATTTCTTGCCGGGACATATGGTACAATACAATCGGCAAGATAGGCTGGAGCTAGACCGTGTAGTATTTTATACGTAAGTAGTAAAACCTTAAAGTCACATCTTAAGTGCACAGGAAGCCAGTGCAGGTGAGCCAGTACAGGCGTAATGTGATCAAAATGTCTTGTTCTTGTCACTTCCGCGTGCAATTTTGGTTTTGTGTAAAATTGCTGTGTTGACATCATTTCTGACAGCTTGTTTGAGACGCAAGGGATTTCATTACGCTTGCGGGATGTGTGGAAATTCCTATTCCGCAACATTATCATGCATAGGAAGAGAGTTGAATATATGCCCTTGATGTATTAATCAAATGCTTCAGCTCTTGCTCTTACTAATAGGGCTGATAGGGGCGGCATGGCGTAGTGCAGGGGTGCCCATTACGTCGATGGCGAGCTACCAGTCGACCGCGGGGGGTGTGTCAGTCGATCTCCAGCCAGGCTTTTAAAAAAAACAGACCTAAAAATTAGTGATCATCAATCTTCACCAAGATGTCACTTAAATGACATTCACGGTACCGGAGGGTCTTGTGAGATGACGCTGGCTGCTGCAAGATCATTATTATGAAAATATGACCGAGAGGAAGGCAAGAAACACTTTTTATTTCAACAGACTCTCGCGCCGTACCTTCCGTCAAAACTCTAAAGGCCGACTGCACATTTCCTATCTTCACAATAAAAGCCCTGCTTCATGCTGCCTGCGCTAACTAAATACAGAGTCTCGGAAAACTGGCGTGCACAAGCGATCCCTCAGAAAGCTGGCGTGCACATCACTTGTGCACGCCAGCTTTCCGAGACTCTTATTTTGTTAGCGCAGGCAGCATGAAGCAGGGCTTTTATTGTGAAGATAGGAAATGTGCAGTCGGCCTTAAGAGTTTTGACGGAAGGGACGGCGCGAAAGTCTGTTGAAATAAAAAGTGTTTCTCGCCTTCCTCTCTGTCATTTTTTCATAATAATGAACTGGCAGCAGCCAGCGTCATCTCACAAGACCCTCGGGTGCCGTGAATGTCAATCAAGCAAGCTACGGAATTTGCCGCCGATGTTTTTCTTGTAAAGTGTATGGAAGCTGGATGAATTAGATGCCAAAAACCAACCACTTTCATGTGGTATTGTACAGAAAGGACAACTTTTTTTCTCCTCCGTTTGAAAATGTGGGCGTTATCATCACTACTGTCTGATTCCAATCAATGCAAGTCATCAGAATCAGGTAATACACCAACTTATATTCTTGTCTTCGTGAAAGAAAGACATCTATATGTGTTACACATGCTTGTATTATCATTAAACACATTTAACTTGTTTACAAAAATGTCTCTTTCATAAATAAATAAATATAAATGATATATATAAATGAGGTAGATCCCCTTGAGTTGGTCAATTGAAAAGTAGCTCGCCTGCAGAAAAAGTGTGGGCACCCCTGGTTTAAGGGGTTAAACGACTTAGTGTAGACGTGGCTTTTTTTACCAACAATATATTTTGTGTTTGGTAACATAAACATTATCCAGCAAGTGCATTGTATATTTTGCAAAGCTATGGTCCTTCAATATGTTTAAGGGAAGATACAAGCTTTTTCAAGAAGAAAAAACCCTTCTCCTGTTTCCAGTGTCAGCAACAGGAGCCTGATCGCAATCCCACTGACGGGGCAATCAACTGTCTTTATTGCCTCCTCACCTCAGTGGCATGTGAGGTGCGTACAACTGGTCGTAGTCAGATCTGCGTGGGCGGCTCGGACTTCTTTCAGTCTGCCCGGGTCGATGGCAGGAGCACAGAGAAGGTGAAAGGCCGACTTCTTCCTGTGCCATCCTTCGTGATCAGTGTGTGAGGAAACTTGATATTTGGCTTTTTTTTTTGGTGCAGTTGTGTCAGTGTGCATGCCCCAACTAAATCTTAGCAAAGAAAGCCTTCTATCAGCGCCAATCCGATTTCTGGATCATGCATTATAGCAACATTTAGCAACACACCTGTGTCGTAACTTCTTAGTTTACAAGTACCATATTTCCTTGAATTGCCGCCGGGCGTATAGTATGCACCTGCCTACTATCAAAATGACTATGTTTCGTAGGCTTAAGCAAATCTTTGTTGAAAGAAATGTTGCTAAATTTTGCTGTGGTCTGGAACAAAATGGCACACAAACAACTTTCTGAAATGCAGCCAATGTTACATACAGATAATATGTCATGAGACATGCAAAATTAAATTGTATACAAAGAGAATAAAAGTAAAGGATATTAAATGAGCTCAAATATACCTACCAATGAGGCATATTGATGCAATGTTTACATACAGCTAGCCTAAATAGCATGTTAGCATTAGTTAGCTTGGTTAGCACTCCATCAAGTCTATACATCAACAAAGTGCACCTTTGTGCATTCACGCACAGTATAAAACTTTTGGTGGACAAAATGAGACAAAGAAGGAGTGGAAGATTTTGCATGTAAGCAAACCGTTGCGTCACAGCCCACACTATGGCGATTTCAAGAACCGCAGAAATTAGTAGGACAAAATGATTTTCACCAAATACTCTTAATAAGGAGAGTATTTTTCCATTTTCTATCCTTTTTTTAAAAACGATCCAGGGAGCCACTAGGGCGGCACTAAAAGAGCCAGGGGCTGCTGACCCCCGCCTTAGGCATCAAAAACTGACATCGGTGTGTAAAGGATATCACCACATGGGCTCAGGAACACTTCAGAGGACAGGTTGTTGACCATCCCCATGTATTTTCAGGGGCAATGGCAGCGGGTACACCCTGGAAGTGTCCCTCGACTTCATAGTTGAGCTTCGTTGGCCTAACCAGCTGTGTAATAATCTTCAGCCCTCTGCGCTTGTGTGTATGTGCGCACCAACCACACATCCTCTTTCAGTGGCTTCATGTCTTTAATCCTCGTCTGCTTAATTATAAATCCCTCCAACTGTCATGGATCCCTTGCTGGTATCCCATGAGTTTCTGTTAATATCTACTGCGCCCTTGAAGCAAAATAGGCAGGCAGGCCGAATGGGGCCATGGAAGTGTGAGCAAAGTTTTCCCTTCAGTTTTAAAAAACAAACATGGCAGGAAGGTAGGTCGGTCTTTATTGTCATTGCACAAGTACAACAAAACTTTGTTTTCTGCACAAACCCGTTCAAGATTAGACAAATAAACAGTGTACATGGTTACAGAACAGGAACGCTGATGGGTCGCCTCGAGCCGCACTGTAAAAGATGGGGAAAAAGGTAAAATGCTGGCGAATCTAGACTGGGCTCCTAAGGGGGCCTAGTCTGGAGTGGGAAAATAACCCACTCCACACTATGCCCACATAAACACCTTACATTTAATCACAACAAACTCGCAACAGAGGGGTGGGGAGTTAGGGCCCTGGAAGGCGCTGGTCGTGGAACTGTGGACCAGCTCCATACTCTCGACAGGGTCCTTGAGGCTGCATGGGAGTTTGCCCAACCAGTCTACATGTGCTTTGTGGACTTGGAGAAGGCATTCGACCGTGTCCCTCGGGAAGTCCTGTGGGAAGTGCTCAGAGAGTATGGGGTATTGGACTGTCTGATTGTGGCGGTCCACTCCCTGTATGATCAGTGCCAGAGCATGGTCCGCATCAACGGCATTGAGTCTGACACGTTTCCAGCGAGGGTTGGACTCCGCCAAGGCTGCCCTTTGTCTGTTTATAACTTTTATGGACAGAGTTTCTAGGCGTAGACAGAGCATTGAAGGGATCTTGTTTGGTGGCTGCAGGATTAGGTCTCTGCTTTTTGCAGATGATGTGGTCCTGATGGCTTCATCCGGCCAAGATCTTCAGTTCTCACTGGATCGGTTCGCCACTGGGATGAGAATCAGCACCTCCAAGTCCGAGTCCATGGTTCTTGCCCTGAAAAGGGTGGCGCGCCATTTCCGAGTTGGGGAAGAGACCCTGCCCCAAGTAGAGGAGTTCAAGTATCTTGGAATCTTGTTTACGAGTGAGAGAAGAGTGGATCGTGAGGTCGACAGGCGGATCGGTGCGGCGTCTTCAGTAATGCGGACGCTGTATCGATCGGTTGTGGTGAAGAAGGAGCTGATCCGGAAGGCAAGGCTCTCAATTTTCCGTTCGACCTATGGTCATAAGCTTTGGGTTACGACCGAAAGGACAAGATCATGGGTACAAGCGGCCGAAATGAGCTTCCTCTGCCGCGTGGCGGGGTTTTCCCTTAGAGATAGGGTGAGGATCTGTGCCATCCGGGAGGAACTCAAAGTAAAGCCGCTGCTCCTCCACATGGAGAGGAGCCAGATGAGGTGGTTGGGGCATCTGGTCAGGATGCCACCCAAGGGAGGTGTTTCGGGCACGTCCAAACAGTAGGAGGCCACGGGGAAGATCCAGGACACGTTGGGAAGACTACGTCTCCCGGCTGGCCTGGTAACGCCTCGGGATCCCCCAGGAGGAGCTTGAAAAAACACGATGGAATCGACTGATCGTCTACAATGGTCAAAATCTAACAAATCAGATTAGTTTATTCGAAGACTACTCTCTGCCCTTTACCAACTTCATGTATTTTTTTTTTGCACACACGCTCCCTTGCCTCGCCGCGTGACAAATGTATTCTCACCGTAGGCCGTGGCATGGGATGGATGACTGGAACAGCGGGTGAGGCGGACAGAGGGAGAAATATTGCGAGAGCAATGGGATGGAGAAATCAACTGCAGAGAAGTGGTGGGATGGTTGCAAATGCGAGAGCAGGCAGAGGATATTACAGTCTGAGAGCGATAAGAGAAGTGTGTGTGGGAGTGGGGGGGTCTTGGGTAAAGTGGCAACAACAACAAAACAAACTGTTGGCACAAACCTTCATCCACAAGCTAAGGGTTTGTACTTTCCGGACTGCACAAATCAATACTCATCATTATCCCGCAGCAAACCAAACCTTGGGTTTCTCTCCCCCAACAGGCAGGAAAGTGGCCTGTGTCCAGATCCCCTTGAGGACGGCTGCAGCCATGGTGACCCTAGATATGACCTTTTCTGTTCCTTTATCAGACTGCTCCCTCTGCGGATTTCTCTTGAGTCAGGGAGATATGATGACCTTTATTCAAGCTAGCACCGGGACTTGAGCCATTGACCTCTTTCCTCTACCGTCCGCTTCCCCATTACTGTCTAATCCCCATTTGTTCTATTGTTTTTCTTCATCCGTCTCAAATTGTCTTGAACTGCGTTGACCACGGCTTCTTTCTCAGATTGCAAATGATAGAGAGGCATGTTCGAGTGTCTAAGCTTTATTGCTTAGCCGGAATTATAATGACGAACTTTGCCCCGCACTGCAAAAAGTCAGTGCTCAAAAACAAGGGGAAACAATACAAAAATGAGGGGTATTTTACTTGAACTAAGCAAAATTATCTGCCCATAGAACAAGAAAATTTGGCTTGTCAAGACTTTCCAAAACAAGCTAAATTCAGTGAACCCCAAAATACCTTAAAACAGGCGGAGAGAGCCATACAAGCCAAATATTTTTTAAAGTATTTCTGTGGGAGCCATATATATATATATATTAAGGCTGAGCAACGATTAAAAATTTTAATTGAAGTTAATCGCACAATTTCTCTGATTAATCGCGATTAACTGCATTGAATACGCAAAGCCCGATAATGAATTCAAAAGTAGTGTGTAGTGCACCTTTATTGGAATATTCTCCCACATGAACAAAAGCGCCAAAACATTTGTTGTGCAAACACAATTTAAATCAGTCCTTGTTAAACAGTAGCAGTTAAATAGCATATTTTATGAAAATCAACTCAAAAAATGTAAAAACAAACATTTAAGCTTATTGCCACTGCCAGGGTATTTAAGTTATCCTGTTTGTTATGGAAAATAAATATAATCTACATACAAATCTCTGAGCCAAAATCATAACATCTGAACAGGCAATTTCTGAGGTAACAGCAGAAACATTTTTTTTTTTATCAGGGATCTTATGTTTAAAAAACCTATATTATAGGTAGTGGACTGTTTTAGGGAATTTTTGATCAACTTATCCATAGTAGCAATATTAATAATGTTGTGTTTATTCTGCGTAGTGCACTTAAAATAATTATGACCATATAATGGGAATTTTCCGATTGTTTGCTTGGTGCTTTGATAAACTGAACGCATCATATACATGGTACTATATTGTGATGTTATGAGCCAGGGAATAAAATAACTACCCTACCCAGCATGCAACAGGAGTGACGAGCATGCGCGGTAGCCCGGTATAGGTTGTGTCGCCATGACGGCATCTTGTATGTTGTGATATGCACGCTCTGAAAGTAAACGTTAAGAACTCAGCCAACACTCCTGGTCTGCATTATTCATAAATAGACAGACAACACATATACTCCGCTGCTTCACAGGCCGCTGGATGTAGCCGGCAAAGTATTCCCATGCTAGCTAGCCGCTCTAGCAAGCACGCCTCATTCAGTCCAAAACGGCCCGATCTATCCACATCCAGAATTGTCTGGCGGTCGTAAGTGATCCCGGAGTGACCACGCGTAAGCCAGCCATGAAATCTGCAGAATCGTCCGGTATTTTTGCTAAATGTTCCATCTTTATCAAGAGCCCCTCGACGTCGAAGCGTCCGGGCGACGCCATCTTGTTAAGAAAAGGCGTTAACAAAATAAAAGCATGTAAACAACAAACGCAAATGTGCGATAAAATAATTGTCGGCGTTAATAGATCGATGAGTTAACTCGTAATTAACGCATTAATTTGCCCACCCCTAATATATATATATATATATATATATATATATATATATATTTTTTTTTTTTAACACTGAATACAACTATATGCGTGCATTTTTAAGAAAGACCAACATGTCTAGAGTATGATAAGTCTTATTCATTTTAATAACATTGTTATTCTGAGGCTAACCAACAATAAATAAAATACTTCTCACCATTACTGCGACTTCTTGAACAGGTGCGGTAGAAACCGGATGGATGAAAATGCATGAGAATGTTTTATATCTTGAACGTTATTTTTGACACTGTGATTACCAGCGAAATAATTCCTTACTTATCGTGTTAAGCAGCTAAGATTTATCTGAGAGCCAGATGCAGTCATCAAAAGAGCCACATCTGGCTCTAGAGCCATAGTTTCCCTACTCCTGCCTTAAAATAAGTATATTCTCACTAATAACAAGTGCACTTTTCTTGATAAAAAAACTAATATGAGACCTTTTTTCTCAATATGTTGAAAAATATTCTTAAATAAAGCAAACGTTAGTGCCGCTATCTTGACATAATGATAGTGCTCGGCATTATATTTCTTTAAATCAGCCAACTTATACTAAAAAATAGCTTATTTTTGTTAATGGACGGCAACAAGGCAACAGCTTGTTACTCTCGGGGTCTCTTAGGTAAATCATATGGTCTAAAAATGCATTTTTTTCATCAATAACATGACATCATCGCACCAAGTGCATGCTCTTTCAGTGATTAGTTAGCTATATATATATATATATATATATATATATATATATATATATATATATATATATATATATATATATATATATATATGTATGTATGTGTGTATGTGTGTGTGTGGAGAGGTGGAGCCGGCAAACAAGCAGCGGGGCAGGGCATGCTGGAGCCCGGCCCAAGATGGTGGCAAGGAGGCGGAGGATGCTAGCGAGCGGCGAGGCGGGGCGTGCCGGGAGCGACGCTACGAGCGAGATCAGGTGCGTGGCTCGCACACCGGGAGACAATCAACGTATCTCCTCTCAGTCTTTAAAAGTCTATATATATATATATATGTGTGTGTGTGTGGAGAGGTGGAGCTGGCAAACAAGCAGCGGGGCAGGGCATGCTGGAGCCCGGCCCAAGATGGCGGCAAGGAGGTGGAGGATGCTAGCGAGATCAGGTGCGTGGCTCGCACACCGGGAGACAATCAACGTATCTCCTCTCAGTCTATGAAAGTCTATATATATATATATATATATATATATATATATATATATATATATATATATATATATATATATATATATATATATATATATATATATATATATATGTGTGTGTGTGTGGAGAGGTGGAGCTGGGAAAGCAAGGAGGCGTAGGATGCTAGCGAGCGGCGAGGTGGGGCGTGCCGGGAGCGACGCTACGAGCGAGATCAGGTGCGTGGCTCGCACACCGGGAGACAATCAACGTATTTCCTCTCAGTGTATAAAAGGGGAGAAGGAGGAAAGATCGGGGCAGAAGGAGGAGGAGAGCCCGGGAACAGCGCGGGTATTCCCTGACTTTTTCATTATTAAAGATAGATTGTACCGAGTGAGCCGTGACACTCAAACAGGAGAGGAAATCACCCAGTTGTTGGTGCCGAAACGCCGCAGGGAAATGGTTTTCCAGGCGACGCATGTTAATCTCACATCTGGACATTCAGAGTATAATAGAACACTCAATCGGGTCATAGTCCGGTTCTGTTGGCCGGGCATCCGGGCAGAGGTCTCGAATGGGACCTCCATGAGCAGCAATGGGCGCAAAGGTGCCTTCGGACTGGCTGCTGGGTTCACCAGCTGGCAGTTCGGGCAGGCAGTTTGGTACACACTTAAATAAATGGTATTTCTGTCCGTCATTTCGTTGTACATTTTTTTTCCTTTTACGGAAGGTTTTTCGTAGAGAATAGATGAGGAAAAAAACACTTAATTGAAGGGTTTTAAAGAGGAGAAAACATTTTGAAACATAGTTTATCTTCGATTTCGACTCTTTAAAATTCAAAATTCTACCGAAAAAAAGAAAAGAAAAACTAGCTAATTCGAATCTTTTTGAAAAAATTAAAAAAATTATTTATGGAACATCATTAGTAATTTTTCCTGATTAAAATTAATTTTAGAGTTTTGATGACATGCTTTTTAAATATGTTAAAATCCAATCTGCACTTTGTTAGAATATATAACAAATTGGACCAAGTTATATTTCTAACAAAGACAAATCATTATTTCTTCTAGATTTTCCAGAGCAAAAATTTTCAAAGAAATTCAAAAGACTTTGAAATAAGATTTAAAATTGATTCTACAGATTTTCTAGATTTGCCAGAACAATGTTTGGGAATTTTAATCATTATAAGCTTGAAGAAATATTTCACAAATATCTTTCGTCGAAAAAACAGAACCTAAAATTAGGAATTAAATAAAAAAAGTATTTATTATTCTTTACAATAAAATATAAAAAAAATACTTGAACATTTATTTAAATTGTCAGGAAAGAAGAGGAAATAATTTAAAATATAAAAAGGTATATGTGTTTAAAAATCCTAAAATAATTTTTAAGGTTGTATTTTTTCTATAAAATTGTCTTTTTGAAAGTTTCATGAAACCAAGTAAAACAATTAATGAATGTATTTAAACAAGTGAAGACCAAGTCTTTAAAATATTTTGAATAAATTGAAATCGCATAAAGGGAAGAAGATTAAGAGCTATTCAGTAGGATTTAAGGTCCAATCTATTGAATATGCTAAAAAGAACAGTAAGCAGCTATGTTTTATTAATATACCGTAGCTGCGTGTGTCAAATATGAGTCATTAAATGACTCCCGCCTCCTGGTGGTAGAGGGCGCTAGTGATCCTTCTTGCGACTACTCGGCTGCAGAAGAAGTAACAACAAGCAGCAATCGTTTATTTTTTCCTCTCGCTTGCACTTTTAACATGGAGGATTACATATCTAAAATAAAACTGTTTTCTAAACTGGACTTTCAATCGAAGCAGGAGGTAATAAAGGAAGATCTCCATCGAGTTGAATACTTTTAAAACTGAGGAAAGATAAGGAAGACTTCTATAAACAAGTTATCGAAGCTTTTGATCAGAAAGAGCTGCGCATGGACTTCATTTATAAGTAAAGGGAAGACCATAATAATGTTTTTGTTTTTTTTAAATAAATGTGCTTTTCATGATGGTATCCTTACATCACACTCAAATTTTTAAACACAGGCCTAAATTGACCGCATGCCTTTGGTAAACAAATATTTTCTTGGCTTTTTAAATTCTTTTTGATTTTTGTCTCTCTTAGAATTAAAAATGTTGAGCAAAGCGAGACCAGTTTGCTAGTAAATAAATGCAAAAAATTGAGGCAGCTCACTGGTAAGTGCTGCTATTTGAGCTATTTTTAGAACAGGCCAGTGGGCGATTCATCTGGTCCTTACGGGCTACCTGGCGTTGGTGACCCCTGTTATAGGATTTGCACCCCGACGTTGCTAAAACTGCACATTGCTCGATGCCCCCCCAAAATCCCGGCATGTTCACGCAGCTGCAGCGAGTAAGTACTATCGTGTCAAGAGAAGGTAGGACAGGAAATGGCCCAGAACCAAAATGGGCCCGTGCCGTCTGCTTGTCGCCGTGGTCGTCTCTCACTTTGTGGCCGAGTGACAAAGAGCCTGCGGGGAAAGTGATTCCGAGGCTCTGACTTTGCCAACAGGCAAGTAATCCCCGCACAAAGCTGCGCTGACCTGAGGGTGCCCGTCTGCAGCATTCAGCACTCACACGCCCGCACAAAAGACGCTTAAATCCCTAAATGCACACGCCACGTCTTGCTCAAACACACGCAGGGCCCGGGCGGACACAACCGCGGTGTTTTTACACTCAGCATTTGTGCAAGTCCCACAGACGGCGTGGAATAAATAGGCAGAGAATTGGCGATGTCTGGATTTCAATGCGACGACCTTAAAACCAGAGTTCTCCCCCTTTTTTGACTGTGGGGCCCAACTTTCGCGGCCCACTCAAATATTATCACTGAATTATTAATATTACTCACGCGGCCCATTGCGAAATATTTTTTTTAGATCTTTAAGATGGAAACTGTAGCTGCCATTATGATATGCAGTCAGGTTGTCTAATTACCGTATTTCCTTGAATTGCCGCCGGGTATATAGTATGTGCCTGACTAGAATTACTGCCGGGTCAAACTCGTTTCGCAAAATAATTAGGGCATGCTTAGCATTACCGCCGGCCCAGGAATAACGCCGGGTCAAACTCGTTTCGCAAAATATTATTTTTATTAGCGCCAAATAATTAGCATATGCCTAGAATTTCCACCGGGTCAAACTCGTCACGTCACGAGTGACAATTCCCCTGTCATCATTTTCAAAATGGAGGAGGCTGATTTCAATCATTTGATATCACATAAAGGGAAGAAGATTACGAGCTATTCAGTAGGATTTAAGGTCCAAGCTATTGAATATGCTAAAAAGAACAGTAAGCAGCTATGTTTTATTAATATACCGTAGCTGCGTGTGTCAAATATGAGTCATTAAATGACTCCCGCCTCCTGGTGGTAGAGGGCGCTAGTGATCCTTCTTGCGACTACTCGGCTGCAGAAGAAGTGACAACAAGCAGCAATCGTTTATTTTTTCCTCTCGCTTGCACTTTTAACATGGAGGATTACATATCTAAAATAAAACCGTTTTCTAAACTGTACTTTCAATCGAAGCAGGAGGTAATAAAGGAAGAGCTCCATCGAGTCGGAGAGACTTTCAAAACTGAAGAAAGATAAGGAAGACTACTATAAACAAGTTATCGATGCTTTTGATCAGAAGGAGCTGTGCAAGGACTTCATTTATAAGTAAAGGTAAGAAATAATAACGTTTTTTTTTATTAAATGTGCTTTTCATGATGGTATCCTTACATCACACTCAAATTTTAAAACGCAGGCCTAAATTTACTGCATGCCTTTGGTAAGCGCCAAAGTGAGAATGAGGTTTTAAAGTAATTAGCGCCCCGGCGGCAATTCAAGGAAATACAGTACCCTAAGTCTTGAACCACACAAAGTATTTCAATGGTCGGAATCTGCGCTTTTGCATGCTATACTAGTTACTATGGTCAACTAATTAGTTACTATGGTCATCTAATTAGTTACTATGGGGCCGAACCGGAGATTACTCCTCTACATTTTTTAAGAAATTATAGCAGCTCTTTAAAGGAACAGGTCACAAACTTATGTGCCGAGGGCGAGCCCCGCTGTATCAATGTTGTGTCGTGTGTGTCGGAACAACAACAACATACTGTAACTCTGCATGATTTATTAGCAAACGAGCTAATTAGCATCCTTATCATGCTGTTCATTCCTTACACCAAACCCTGCATGCCTCCTTCGTTAAACACTGTGATCATTTACTTACGTTTCAGCAAACAATTAAGAATATGATGCTCCGTGCGGAACGGATCGGATTCCGAGGTCGCATTCACCAAGCAATTAAGCCTTGACCTCTGCAAGTGCGTCAAAGAAACAAGGCCCGTTGAACCACACAATGTTGGGGAATTATTAAAGTATTTTTCTGCAAAAACATAAACCCTTGTTTTTTTAATTAATAGGCACTGCTTTGTTATGTTGGACCGGGGAAGGAGACGGCACGACAACGGGATGTCAAGCTCAACAGGTTTATTGAGTACTTGATGATTACGTGGAGTGTGTATGCTACTATGTGTTTGCATGGAAGACTATGTGTGGAATTGACCATATGTAAACACCGTAAGGTTTGTTGAGGTGGGTGTTGGGTGTTTCAGCGTCCATGTCCAAGGTCCGAATGGGGTGTCAAAGGAGAGAGAAGTCCGAAAGTCTAAAATGGGGTCAAGGATCGGGGAGAGCAAACCAGGTCCAGGAGGGAAAAACAGCAGCAGTGGAGACAGGAATCAGGGAAGTCAGAGACGTGAAGTTTACGGCTAGCAGATTTACGTTACGACGACGACGAGCCAGCGTCGAAGGTCTTTATACTGCTGTCCTTCATCAAAGCCAGGTGTGTCAGGTGTTGATTGCCTGCGGCTGCGGCGGAGTGTGGGCGCGGTCTGCCTGACGAGCGCGGGGGCGTATGGTCCTCCCAGCGGAGCTTCTGAGTGCTCCCGCAGAAAAGGGAAGCACGAATTGTGTGTGTATGCGAGGCCCCCGACGAGCATCAAAGGGCTCCAGGTTTGGCCCGATAGAACTCTTTCAGAAGTTCGGGGTCAGCAAGGTAGGAAGCAGGAACCCAAGACCTATCCTCAGGTCCATAACCCTCCCAATCTACCAAATAGACTAACCCCCCTTCCCTGTCGACGAACCCCGAGGATCTTTTTAACAGTCCAAACAGGATCACCACTGTCCAAAATTCTAGGAAGGGGGTAATTGAATTCGGGGGAAGAGAGTGGAAGACGCCAAAAAAACGGAAATGCTGATTATTGGTCCTGCTAGACACGGACCTCTATTTAATAATACAACTTTAACATTTGACAACCAAACAATTAAACAAGGCGACTCCGTAAAGAATCTGGGTATTATCTTCGACCCAACTCTCTCCTTTGAGCCACACATTAGAAGCGTTACTAAAACGGCTTTCTTTCATCTCCGTAATATCGCTAAAATTCGCTCCATTCTGTCCACTAAAGACGCTGAGATCATTATCCATGCGTTTGTTACGTAACGTATTATTTCGGGTCTCCCCATGTCTAGCATTAAAAGATTACAGTTGGTACAAAATGCGGCTGCTAGACTTTTGACAAGAACAAGAAAGTTTGATCACATTACGCCTGTACTGTATATACCTTTATATACATATATACATACATATATACCTATACTGTATATACCTTTATATACATATATACATACATATATACCTGTACTGGCTCACCTGCACTGGCTTCCTGTGCACTTAAGATGTGACTTTAGGGTTTTACTACTTACGTTTAAAATACTACACGGTCTAGCTCCAGCCTATCTTGCCGATTGTATTGTACCATATGTCCCGGCAAGAAATCTGCGTTCAAAGGACTCCGGCTTATTAGTGATTCCTAAAGCCCTAAAAAAGTCTGCGGGCTATAGAGCGTTTTCATTTCGGGCTCCAGTACTCTGGAATGCCCTCCCGGTAACAGTTCGAAATGCCACCTCAGTAGAAGCATTTAAGTCTCACCTTAAAACTCATTTGTATACTCTAGCCTTTAAATAGACTCTCTTTTTAGACCAGTTGATCTGCCGTTTCTTTTCTTTTTCTCCTATGTCCCACTCTCCCTTTTGTCACCGACGTCCCACTGGGTCTGAGTTTTCCTTGCCCTTATGTGGGCCTACCGAGGATGTCGTAGTGGTTTGTGTTGTGGTTTGTGCAGCCCTTTGAGACACTAGTGATTTAGGGCTATATAAGTAAACATTGATTGATTGATTGAACTAGCAAGAGGCTTTATCTGGGAAACATGGATAACTGGGTGTCGTTTAACTGAAGGTGGCAAAGATAATTTGACTGCAACAGGGTTGATGATAGCCTCAATAGTGAAGGGTCCTACAAAACGAGGTGAGAGTTTACGGGATGGTACCTGTAGGAGAGGGTCCTTGGTACGTAGTAGTACTTGTTGGCCCGGAGAGTAAACGGGGGCTGGAATGCGTCGCCGGTTGGCACTGTTGCACATTCTTTCAGATGATCTAAGTAGAGACGAACAAGAGGATGACACAGATGCTTCAATCTCCTGTTGGGGAAACATAGGGGGTTGGTACCCAAGGGAGGACTTGAATGGTGATAACCCTGTAGCTGAACCCTTCATGGAGTTATAGGCAAACTCGACCCAAGGTAGAAACTTGCTCCATGAAGATGATTGTCGAGCGGAAATGCATCGCAACATGGTCTCCGCACTCTCATTAGCCTGACCAATACTCTGCGGGTGATAGCCAGAAGTTAGACTGACCGTGGCCCCAATTCCCTTGCAGAAGGCCTGCCACACCCTGGATGTGAACTGGGGGCCACGGTCCAAGACAATGTCCACCGGAATGCCTTGTTGTTTAACAATATGAGTAGTAAGAAGGTCAGCAGTCTCAGAGGAAGATGGAAGTTTGGGAAGGCGAACAAAATGTGCGGCTTTAGAAAAACGGTCAATAAATGTGAGTATGGTGGTATTATCACGAAGGAGATGATGACACAGATGCTTCAATCTCCTGTTGAGGAAACATAGGGGGTTGGTACCCAAGGGAGAACTCGAATGGTGATAACCCTGTAGCGGAACCCTTCATGGAGTTATAGGCAAACTCGACCCAAGGTAGAAACTTGCTCCATGAGGATGGTTGTCGAGCGGAAATGCATCGCAACATGGTCTCCACACTCTGGTTAGCATGACCAATACGCTGCGGACTATAGCCAGAAGTTAGACTGACCGTGGCCCCAATTCCCTTGCAGAAGGTCTGCCACACCCTGGATGTTAACTGTTAACTATGCAGAGGGTTACTGGCATCATCCAGGATGCTCACTAGTTTGTCAACAGTCTTCTTCTCTGCCACGCTCACCAGTGAGTCCAATTTCATTCCCATTGTAGAACCGGCCCGCCTGATCAGTCTCTCAAGTCTGGAGCTGTCCTTCTTAGATGTACTGCCCCCCCCAGCACACTACCATGTAGAACAGAACACTGGCAACCATAGACTGGTAGTACATCCACAGGAGTTTTCTACAAATGTTGAAGGAGTGCAGTCTCCTGAGGAAGTACAGCCTGCTCTGTCCTTTCTTGTACTGGTGGTCCGTGTTGACAGTCCAGTCCAGCTTATTGTCCACCCAAACCCCGAGGTACTTGAATGAGTCCACGGTCTGTATCTCAACTCCCTCGATCACAATAGGTTGTGACCGTGGACTCGACCTCCCAAAGTCAATGACCAGCTCCTTCGTCTTTGACGGATTCAATCAATCAATCAATCAATATTTATTTATATAGCCCCAAATCACAAATGTCTCAAAGGACTGCACAAATCATTACGACTACAACATCCTCGGAAGAACCCACAAAAGGGCAAGGAAAACTCACACCCAGTGGGCAGGGAGAATTCACATCCAGGGACAGTGACAATGCTGACTATGAGAAACCTTGGAGAGGACCTCAGATGTGGGCAACCCTCCCCACTCTAGGGGACCGAAAGCAATGGATGTCGAGCGGGTCTAACATGATACTGTGAAAGTTCAATCCATAGTGGCTCCAACACAGCCGCGAGAGTTCAGTTTAAGCGGATCCAAGACAGCAGCGAGAGTCCCGTCCACAGGAAACCATCTCAAGCGGAGGCGGATCAACAGCGTAGAGATGTCCCCAACCGATACACAGGCGAGCGGTCCATCCTGGGTCTCGACTCTGGACAGCCAGTACTTCATCCATGGTCATCGGACCGGACCCCCTCCACAAGGGAGGGGGGGACATAGGAGAAAGAAAAGAAGCGGCAGATCAACTGGTCTAAAAAGGAGGTCTATTTAAATGCTAGAGTATACAGATGAGTTTTAAGGTGAGACTTAAATGCTAAATATATGTACTTTTTGGGAACAAAGTGGAATGTTTTTATTCTTCATCAAAAAAACAAAACACTGTTGATTCTGAACATTGTTAGTAAAAAAAAAATGTGTTAGCATAATTAAATAGGGCTAACTAATTCCTACACGACAGCTAAAATGTTCAACTCTTGTTTCGTATATTTGACCGGGATTTCTGCTCAAATTGGATTGGTGTTCCTCGAGTTTTCAGGCCGGGCCATTTCAGTTTGAGAACTCATCGCTCATGGGCCGAGATCCCCCTTTTCTCATGAATAACATTGACAGATGGAGGCCAACTGTCTCGCATGTGTGTGTGTGTGAGTGTGTGTGTGTGTGTGTGTGTGTGAAGACAGTGGGATGTCAGTGTAGTGGAAAGCACGTCTAAATCCCGGTGTGACGCATCTCTTAAAATGTGTGAATGTATGTGTGACATGCAGGCCTGGGCGATATGGCCTATAAATAAAATCTCGGACTTTTTTTCCAACACACACTTCGATTTACGTTATTTTTTCCCCCTGTATAAAGAACACAAATAACAGATTATTCACAACAAGATTAGAAAAGAGGATTATTGTTTCAATCACTTGACTGTATCGATAAAACCGATATATATATATCACCCAGACCTATTTACTTGCATGATGTTCTCGCCTAAGATCCTGCAGGCCATCGTCATATCCATCCATCCATCCGTTTTCTACCGTATCATATCAAATAATATAATAAATATCTTTGTCGCTGGAGGCTGCGATATTTATCGCAATATACTATAAATTCCGGACTATAAGCTGCCACTTTTTTTCCTACACTTTGAACCCTGCGGCTTACAAAACGGAGCAGCTAATTTACGGATTATCCATCCATGCATTTTCTACCACTTGTCCTTTTTGGGGTCGTGTGGGCGGGGTGAATTAGTGAATTATATTTATATAGCGCTTTTCTCAAGTGACTCAAAGCGCTTTACATAGCGACACCCAATATCTAAGTTACATTTAAACCAGTGTGGGTGGCACTGGGAGCAGGTGGGTAAAGTGTCTTGCCCAAGGACACAACGGCAGTAACTAGGATGGCGGAAGCGGGAATCGAACCTGCAATCCTCAAGTTGCTGGCACGGCCACTCTACCAACCGAGCTATGCCGCCCCACGGTGCTGGAGCCTATCTCAGCTGCATTCGGGCGGAAGGCGGGGTGCACCCTGGACAAGTCGCCACCTCATCACAGGGCCAACACAGATAGACAGACAGCGTTCACACTCACATTTACACACAAGGGACCATTTAGTGTTGCCAATCAACCTATCCACAGGTGCATGTTTTTGAAAAAAAAAAATTTAATAAAACAAAGAAGGAAAGCACTTGTCCAGGGTGTACCCCGCCTTCCGCCCGATTGTAGCTGAGATAGGCGCCAGCGCCCCCCCCCCGCGACCCCAAAAAGGGAATAAGCGGTAGAAAATGGATGGATGGGATGGGAAAAAAGGAAAGCAGAAACACCTGTGACCTAAATAATTTGCAAAGAAGCCTCACAACGGGCGGTTTAGCTCGGTTGGTAGAGTGGGTTGCAGGTTCGATTCCCGCTTCAGCCATCCTAGTCACTGCCGTTGTGTCCTTGGGCAAGACACTTTACCCACCTGCTCCCAGTGCCACCCACACTGCTTTAAATGTAACTTAGATATTGGGTTTCACTATGTAAAAGCGCTTTGAGTCACTAGAGAAAAAGCGCTATATAAAGACAATTCACGGTCAGCCACTCATATTCATAGTTAGATTGCGTTAAAAACGTTTGGGATGACGAGGATAGACTTGGCTTTGGATGAACAGCGGCGACTCAATATCAGTGTCCAGAATGCTAAGGTAGAAGGAAACCGAGAGATTTTAAAAAATGTCATCAATGCAACCTGCTTCTTCGCCAAACGGCAGCTCGCATTTCGTGGAAATGATGAGAGTAGGAGCTCTGCTAATCGCGGCAACTATGTTCAACTCTATAAGACTTTTAAAACTGAAGGAGGACTTTTATCCGAAAATGACGGATATTTGTATCCAGAAGGACCGATGCATGGAATTCATTTACCGTCCATCCATCCATTTTCTACCGCTTATTCCCTTTCGGGGTCGCGTTGGGAGCTGGCGCCTATCTCAGCTACAATCGGGCGGAAGGCGGGGTACACCCTGGACAAGTTGCCACCTCATCGCAGGGCCAACACAGATAGACAGACAACATTCACACTCACATTCACACACTAGGGCCAATTTAGTGTTGCCAATCAACCTATCCCCAGGTGCATGTCTTTGGAGGTGGGAGGAAGCCGGAGTACTCGGAGGGAACCCACGCATTCACGGGGAGAACATGCAAACTCCACACAGAAAGATCCCGAGCCTGGATTTGAACCCAGGACTGCAGGACCTTCGTATTGTGAGGCAGACGCACTAACCCCTGCCATATATTATTTTTATTAGCGCATGTCTAGAATTTCCGCCGGGTCAAACTCGTTTCGACAAATAATTAGCATATGCCTAGAATTTCTGCCGGGTCAAACTCCATCCATCCATCCATTTTCTACCGCTTATTCACTTCCGGGGTCGCTGGGGGCGCCGGCGCCTATCTCAGCTACAATCGGGCGGAAGGCGGGGTACACCCTGGACAAGTCGCCACCTCATCACAGGGCCAACACAGATAGACAGACAACATTCACACACTAGGGCCAATTTAGTGTTGCCAATCAACCTATCCCCAGGTGCATGTCTTTGGAAGTGGGAGGAAGCCGGAGTACCCGGAGGGAACCCACGCATTCACGGGGAGAACATGCAAACTCCACACAGAAAGATCCCGAGCCTGGATTTGAACCCAGGACTGCAGGACCTTCGTATTGTGAGGCAGATGCACTAACCCCTCTGCCACCGTGAAGCCCTCATTTACCGTATTTTCTTGAATTGCCGCCGGGTATATTGTATGCGCCTGCCTAGAATTACTGCCGGGTCAAACTCGTTTCGCAAAATAATTAGCGCATGCTTAGCATCAGGATTAACGCCGGGTCCAACTCGTTTCCAAATTATTATTTTTATTAGCGCATGTCTACAATTTCCGCCAGGTCAAACTCGTTTTGCCAAATATTTAGCATATGCTTAGAATTTCCACTGGGTAAAACGCGTCACGTCACGAGTGACACTTCACCTGTCATCATTTTCAAAATGGAGGAGGCTGATTTCAATCATTTGAAATCACATAAAGAAAAGAAGATTAAGAGCTATTCAGTCGGATTTAAGGTCCAAGCTATTGAATAGGCTAAAAAGAACAGTAAGCAGCTATGTTTTATTAATATACCGTTGTCACAACAAGGCTTGGACGTGGATTGTTTCTTCGATGCGGATGAGAATCAGCACGAGTGCGGCGTGGACGTGAGTACATGGTTGTTTATTTAAACACTATAATCAAAAATAATCAAACTAAGGGCGCTCACAAGGAGGTACAGACACATGGCTATGAATAAACAAAAGAATAGCATAAATGCTGCGGTTTAGCTCGGTTGGTAGAGTGGCCGTGCCAGCAACTTGAGGGTTGCAGGTTCGATTCCCGCTTCCGCCATCCTAGTCACTGCCGTTGTGTCCTTGGGCAAGACACTTTACCCACCTGCTCCCAGTGCCACCCACACTGGTTTAAATGTAACTTAGATATTGGGTTTCACTATGTAAAGCGCTTTGAGTCACTAGAGAAAAGCGCTATATAAATATAATTCACTTCACTTCACAAACTACAAACATGAAACAAAAACGCTTGCTCGATTGGCATGAGTAATAATAAACGATAAACAAAATTAGCACAATGGCATGAATACAAAAACTTACACGGCATGGAGCTACGGACGAGGGCATGAAGGAGGTGCAGCATGGGTAGCGTGTGTGCGAGCGTGAAGATCGCAGAAAACAGACAAGAAAAAGAGTGACTTAAGTAGCTGTGATGATTAGCGAAAACAGGTGAGGCTGAGAACAGGGACAGGTGAAAAGTAATGAGTTGGCATGGAGACGAAAACAAACCTGGAAATGCCAAGACAGAACTTAAATGTCCAAAAAACTAAACATAACCTGACCAAAACCAGAACATAAACTTGCAGGCGTGACAACCGTAGCTGCGTGTGTCAAATATGAGTCATTAAATGACTCCCGCCTCCTGGTGGTAGAGGGCGCTAGTGATCCTTCATGCGACTACTCTGCTGCAGAAGAAGTGACAACAAGCAGCAATCGTTTATTTTTTCTTGTCGCTTGCACTTTTAACATGGAGGATAACATATCTAAAATAAAACAGTTTTCTAAACTGGACTTTCAATCGAAGCAGGAGGTAATAAAGGAAGATCTCCATCGAGACAGAGAGACTTTTAGAACTGAAGAAAGATAAGGAAGACTTCTATAAACAAGTTATCGATGCTTTTGATCAGAAGGAGCTGCGCATGGACTTCATTTATAAGTAAAGGTAAGACCATAATAACGTTTTTTTTAATTAAATGTGCTTTTCATAATGGTATCCTTACATCACACTCAAATTTATAAGCGCAGGCCTAAATTTACCGCATGCCTTTGGTGAAAAGGTTTTAAATTAATTAGCGCCCCGGCGGCAATTCAAGGAAATACGGTACAAGTAAAGATGAGACGGCGATAAGATTATTTTTCTTTCGTTTTTTAACAAAATGCACATTTTGTGGGCGACAGTTTGTTTGTGTAAAGAATACAGAAATCAAACATAACCCGTAAACTTCTTCCAATCAAATGGCAAATAATCTGCACAGAGCACATATTGTACATCCGTAAATCTGCTATTACGTCAGTGCCTCACCAGCAATAAACCGTCATGACTATCGTGGTCAAATATAATAGTCGGCGACAAATGTCGACCAACCCCTCGATATCACAAAAGCCACGTTGACTTCCCGACGTCGCTTCCTTGTTTTTTTTAGAAAACCTCTTGGATAACCCCCAAAAGCGCTTCGCCTCCTGAATAGAGACGCTCGTTACAAGCGAGAGAGAGAGGACCGGCACAAGAGAGACTGCACGGATGCTGCAGGGAGGTCAGTTGCCGTGGCAACCGGCAGATGTATATTTGAGAGCTGTAAAAAAAACAATCGGCAAGCTTTGGGCTGAGAGAGGTCAGCAGTCGTAGGGGGAAGAACCGATCCTATATTGCTGTGTCGTTCTTCTGACCTGTCGCCTCTAGGTCGAGTCCATCTCATTTCATTTATACGAGGAGAGCGAGTCGCCGTAATCAGACGAAGGTTAATGCACTCGGAATGTGGACACGTGGGTTCAGGGACGTCCTGTATTAAAATGTCCAGACCTCGGAAGCTAGGTGCTGTTTATACTTACACATCTTTTTAGAGCGGTCGACCGGAAGCATAAGTGCACCTGCTTCTACTTCGAGTTCCAGAATCCAAACATAATTGTAGCCGCATTAAGGTTGACGTTTGCCAGAAACTAAAGGACGACGCTGACAGCAGTGATGGCCTTTTTTTAACACGTGTTTTAGCGTGCGTTACTTTTTTTATTATCAACACACGTGTTTAAATATGCGGCCCGAACTTGAACCTTGTCGTGTGCAGAGTCTGATACGGAACACGACCTCTCCAAATAAAGTTAGTGTTATTTGCGGAGGATACAACAGCGTTTTGTTCAGGAGAGAACACACAGAGGATCATAGAAATAATAACAGAAGGAATGAACAAATTAAAAAAAAAAAATGGTTTGACAAAAACAGACTATCATTGAATCTCTGTAAAACTAAAATAATGCTATTTGGTAACAGTAGAAAAGAAAGTACAAACACAAATACAAATAGACGGGATAGAAATTGAAAAGAGTAAATGAAGTCAAATTTCTAGGTATAATGATTGATGATAAATTGAACTGGAAATCTCACATAAAGTAGCGAGAAATATGTCAATAATGAATAAAGCCAAATATTTTAAAATATATGTCCGCAAGAGCCATATAATATCACTTTTAACACTGAACACAACTAAACACGTGCATTTTTAAGTAAGACCAACATTTCTAGAGTATAATAGATCTCTTATTCCTTGTAATAACATTGTTATTGTGAAGCTAACTGTGGATGGGGGCGTGGCCTGCGGGCCTGCAGCGAAGCGGGGTGTTGCCAGGATCGGCCTCGAAATCAGCGACAGGTGCGTAGATGGCCCACCTGACCCTTGTTATCTAATCACCTGTCGCTCTGTTATAAGCAGCAGCCAGGAGGAGAGACGGGGTTGGGGCTGGAGCCAGCGCGCGAGCGAGAACGAAAGAGAAAAAGACAATTGCTGGAAAGAAACTGAGAGACTTATTGAAAAATTTAACAATATTGTAGCCCTGAAACAGGCTCTCATGTCAGTGCTTGGTGGTCTGAAGAACCCCCACACTAACCAATAATAAATAAATAACTTCCTACCATTAACGCAACTTCTTGAACAGGTGGGGTAGAACACGGATGGATGGATTAAAAATGCATGAGGATGTTTTATATTTTGAACGTTATTTTTAACACTGTGATTACAAGTGGAATTATTCATTATTTATCGTGTCAAACAATGTCAGCTCAGATTTATCTGAGAGCCAGATGCAGTCATCAAAAGAGCCACATCTGGCTCCCGAGCCATAGGTTCCCTACCCCTGTTGTAGACCAAAAATCACTTTATATTCTCTACCGCTCACTAGTGTTACATATCTGAGTTACTGTGTAGAAATATGAGGAAATAATGACAAAAGTAAACTTCATTCACTAACAGTGTTACAAAAAAGATCAGAATAATACATCATGTTGGATATAGAGAACATACAAAGTTTTTATTTATTGAATCAAAGATACTGAAATTCCACGACATAGTGGAATTGCAAACAGCTAAAATTATACACAAAGCAAACTATAACCTGCTTCCCAAAATTATACTACAATTCTTCTCAACAAAAGAGGAGAAATATATCCATCCATCCATCCATCTTCTTCCGCTTATCCGAGGTCGGGTCGCGGGGGCAGCAGCCTAAGCAGGGAAACCCAGACTTCCCTCTCCCCAGCCACTTCGTCCAGCTCTTCCCGGGGGATCCCGAGGCGTTCCCAGGCCAGCCGGGAGACATAGTCTTCCCAACGTGTCCTGGGTCTTCCCCGTGGCCTCCTACCGGTTGGACGTGCCCTAAACACCTCCCTAGGGAGGCGTTCGGGTGGCATCCTGACCAGATGCCCGGACCACCTCATCTGGCTCCTCTCGATGTTTTAGGAGCAGCAGCTTTACTTTGAGTTCCTCCCGGATGGCAGAGCTTCTCACCCTATCTCTAAGGGAGGGACCCAAACTCATTTGGGTCTTATCCTTTCGGTCATGACCCAAAGCTCATGACCATAGGTGAGGATGGGAACGTAGATCGACCGGTAAATTGAGAGCTTTGCCTTCCGGCTCAGCTCCTTCTTCACCACAACGGATCGATACAACGTCCGCATTACTGAAGACGCCGCACCGATCCGCCTGTCCATCTCACCATCCACTCTTCCCTCACTCGTGAACAAGACTCCTAGGTACTTGAACTCCTCCACTTGGGGCAGGGTCTCCTCCCCAACCCGGAGATGGCATTCCACCCTTTTCTGGGCTTACTTACTTACTTACTTCACCAATAATTTATTTATTCATCTTTATTGTGATTACTTATTACTTATGGAGTATACATTGTGAATACAATGAGAACAGGAAGTGAACAAAAGTTTTAGCAACTGGATTAAATAAGCTCTGCTTCTTCCTACTCCTTTTCGAACATGTTGAAAAGAGAAACTGGAAATTGTGATGTATCTTGTTGTATGCTTGCATGTTCCAAATAAACTCAAACTCAAACTCAAATCACTTATCTCAAGGTTCCAACACATGCATGCAGGCCGACATGATCTGGTTTTGTGTGAAAGCCACATCGGAATGATAGAATATATACTTTTATTCCGACGACCTGCTGTTGCTAATGTTGTATATCGTATTTCCTTGAATTGCCGCCGGGGCGCTAATTAAGTTAAAACCTCTTCTCACTCCGGCGCTTACCAGCGGCATACGGTAAATTTAGGCCTGCGCTTGTATATTTGAGTGTGATGTAAGGATACCATCATGAAAAGCACATTTAATAAAAAAAAACGTTATAATGGTCTTACCTTTACTTATAAATGAAGTCCATGCGCAGCTCCTTCTGATCAAAAGCATCGATAACTTGTTTATAGAAGTCTTCCTTATCTTTCTTCAGTTTTAAAAGTCTCTCTGTCTCGATGGAGATCTTCCTTTATTACCTCCTGCTTCCATTGAAAGTCCAGTTTAGAAAACTGTTCTATTTTAGATATGTAATCCTCCATGTTAAAAGTGCAAGCGAGAGGAAAAAATAAACGATCGCTGCTCACTCTTGCTGCTTGTTGTCACTTCTTCTGCAGCCGAGTAGTCGCCAGAAGGATCACTAGCGCCCTCTACCTCCAGGAGGCGGGAGTCATTTAATGACTCATATTTGACACACGCAGCTACGGTATATTAATAAAACATAGCTGCTTATTGTTCTTTTTAGCATATTCAATAGCTTGGACTTTAAATCCTACTGAATAGCTCTTAATCTTCTTACCTTTATGCGATTTTCAGATTATTGAAATCAGCCTCCTCCATTTTGAAAATGATGACAGGTGAAGTGTCACTCGTGACGTGACGAGTTTGACCCTGCGGAAATTCTAAGCATATGCTAATTATTTGGCAAAACGAGTTTGACCCGGCGAAATTCTAGGGATGCGCAAAAAAAAAAAAATTGGCGAAACAAGTTTGACCCGGCGTTAATCCTGAGCTGGCGGTAATGCAAAGCATGCGCTAATTATTTTGCGAAACGAGTTTGCCCCGGCAGTAATTCTAGGCAGGCACATACTATATACCCGGCGGCAATTCAAGGAAATACGGTATTTGATGATAGTGCGACGGGTGATGAGCCAAGAAGATGCCAACGAATATTTAATCGAGCCTCAGACTGGAACTGCAGCTCCAGGAGAAGGAGTGTGGACCGGATTACTCTTTCTCAGACAACAGTCATTTAAAATATATTTTAAACAAAGATCCTTACTCTTAGTAGTTTTAGCCTTGGAGTCGGTCAGTCTGGCCAGTCAACCTTTCCTTGACATTCTTCCTTTTCATTATTATTTTTTTCTCACTGGACCTTATTGAGGCTCCCCTTTCCTCTCCTTTATCTCTCCTGCTTGCTTCTTGTCTTAACTTTCTTGTTGCCACATTTTGCACTGCTCTCTAAATTTAAACAATTACCTGGCCTCAACAAAATTGACAAGATATTGGGTTTAGGTGAACCTGCTTGTCGTGACGGAGCGGTTGTTGCTAGACTCTTGGGAGAAGAAGGAGTGCCGCGTGCCTGGCGACCCTTTCAGTCTAGGACGTGGAGATATCCACCTATTTGGAATGATAACAACAGGACATCTGCTGATCGGAGTAAGCGTTGCTCTGGTTTGTCGATGAATTAGAAGTTGCTGGCAGTCTTCAAAGTAGCTGCCTCTTTGGCAGGTGCAGGTGGAACGACGCAAGCTCTCCGCTCATGTCTACGGTGAGAGCCGACTTATTACCACCGTTTTCTCACCGAAACCTGCCGGTTGACATGTGGTAGGGAACCATGTTCGCTTGACCGCTTGACCATTGTTCACAATCATGGCCACCAGCAGCGAGAGCGATTCACACCAAGAAAGCGACGATTTCCTCATTAATTTGAGCGAGGATGAAAGATCTGTGGATGAGGAAAGTAAGAGTGAAGGACTATAAAAAAAAAAAACTTTCAGCAATTCAGATGTTATTTGACACATTTACTAGGATAATTCTAGAAAATCCCTTACTTGCTTATTGTGTTATTAGTGTTTTAGTGAGATTATATGGTCGTACCTGTACAACCTGAAGGTCGGCCTCGCACCTTTTTCACCACCAGTCGACGGGTGGTGGTGATGCCCATCCAAACACGATCTTTCGAAATGATCGCTGCACAAAACACTGTACTTTGTGTGTGTGGTCCAATCCAACGTGTTTGCTTGACCGCCCTGTTCCATAGTAAAGCTTCACCGTCATCTTTCGGGTGTCAGGCTTGGACTGTGGATGTCTATGCTCCCTCGATGCAAGGATGATGTGGGACTAGTCAGGCATGAATTTAAGCACATTATATTTATCAAATTAACAAACAAACTACAAAAAGGCAAACCAAGGACGCGCTCTGTGGCGGATAATAATCTATACTATACTTAAAACAAAACAGCACAATGGCATGACTATATACAAACAAAACAAAACTAGCACTGTGGCATGAATACATAAACTTACACGGCATGGAACTGTGGACGAGGGCGTGAAGGTTGGAACAGCATGGGTAGGGTGCGTGCGAGTGTGAAGATCCCAGACTGATGAACAGAAAGAAAATTACTTAAACATTGGCTGTGATAATCAGGAACAGGTGCGGGACTGAGGGCAGGGGCGTGACTAGGAGGGCAAGGTGAAAACTAATAGGTTGGCATGGAAACAAACAAAACCAGGAAGTGCCAAACATGACTGAATGTCCAAAATCAAAACATGATCCATAGGTGTGACATCGGGAAAGTAAACAATGAAACACCGGCTGTGTTTGTGTTGCTAAAGGCGGCCACAATACACCGCCTCCCACCTACAGCTTTCTTCTTTGACGTCTCCATTATTCATTGAACAAATTGCAAAAGATTCAGCAACACAGATGAAAACAGACGACTTATAACTGGGATTGATGCTGGAACAAGATGTTTTCTACAATGAATGACGTCACGCGTACGCGTCATCATACCGCTACGTTTTAGTAGCGGTACTTAGATACTTCTGCACAAAATTTAAAATTACAATTTAGTAAACTAAAAAGCTCGTATTGGCATGTGTTGCAATGTTAATATTTCATCATTGATATATAAACTATCCGACTGCGTGGTCGGTAGTAGTGGGTTCAGTAGTCCTTTAAGGTCCACATCAGAGCTGGGTATGTCCTTAAGGGCTCTGTCTCCTCTGATCCAGTGACACATGTCTCATTCCTGTTACCAGTCTTCAGACTCCACCAAGTTCCTCAGGGAGATGCGATTCCACTCGGCCCTCCTAAGATATACCTTAGACCAGGGGTCGGGAACCTTTTTGGCTGAGAGCCACACAAGCCAAATATTTTTTAAAGTATTTCCGTGAGAGCCATATAATTATTATTTTTTTTAACACTGAATACAACTATATGCGTGCATTTTTGAGAAAGACTAACATTTTCAGAGCATAATAAGTGTCTTATTCTTTTTAATAACATTGTTTTTCTCAGGCTAACCAACAATAAATAAAACACTTTTTACCATTAATGCGATTTTCCCGGGAGATTCCCGAAGTTCAGCGTCCCTCCCGAATTTAACCCCGGGCAACAATATTGGGGGTGGGCCTTAAAGGCACTGCCTTTGGCGTTCTCTACAACCTGTCGCCACTTCCGATTTTCCTCCATACAAACAGCGTGCCGGCCCAGTCACACAATACATGCGGCTTATACACACACACAAGTGAATGCAAGGCATACTTGGTCAACAGCCATACAGGTCACACTGAGGGTGGCAGTATAAACAACTTAAACACTTTTGCAAATATGCGCCACACTGTGAACCCACAGCAAACAAGAATGACACATTTTGGGAGAACATCCGCACCCTAACACAACATAAAAACAATAGAACAAATACCCACAACCCCTTGCAGCACTAACTCTTCCGGGACACTACAATATACACCCCCTGCTATCACCAAACCCCGTCCACCTCAACCCCGCCACCGAAAAAAGGCATTCCATCTGTATTTAAATTTTATTTGATATGCCATTGATATTTAGGGTCCTTGGCCCATGGCAAAGGACTCCTTTGGAGTCCTTTGCCATGGGCCAAGGACCCTATTGAAACTGCTGTGTTTTATTATTATTCCGCACCTACGCGCTGTAATTTGACCCCCTTAACATGCTTCAAAACTCACCAAATTTGACACACACGTCGGTATAGCAAACCTTCCCAACATATTAGGCAACCAATCCCCCAAAATGAAAATTGCGCTCTAGCGCCCCCTAGGAAAAAATTACAGACAAAAGTGCATGTAACTTCTGTTAGGAATGTCATAGCGACATGAAACAAAAACTCCTATGTAGGTCTGACTTAGACCCAATTTTCATACACTCACTTCTTTCAGCAAAAATCGGCAGGAAGTTGGCAAAAACCCCTTCAAAATAAAAATGTTTGCAAAAAAATGCTATTTTTGCCTCTTTTTGCTGTAATTTGACCCCTTTAAAATGCTTCAAAAGTCACCAAACTTGGCGCACACAGAAGGACTGGCAAATATTGCGATCTAATGAAAAAAACCAAACCCCAAAACTCAAAATTGCGCTCTAGCGCTATTTTGAATAAAACACTGAAAAAACTGCTCCTAGGAAGAAAACACAGACAAAATTGCTTGTAACTTCCGGTAAGAATGTCAGAGAGACATGAAACAAAATCCTCTATGTGGGTCTCGCTTAGACCTACATTTCATAGATTGACAACCCCCAACACAAATCAACAGGAAGTTTGCAATCCCCCCTTCAAAACAAAAGTTTTGTAAAAACCGGTCACCTTTCTTCAAACATTATCTCCTCTGAGTGCGTTTGTTGTTTTGTCTTCAAACTCGCACAGGAGAGAGATTGAACCCTTCTGATTAAAAGTATAGAACAGAGTTTTGATAAGTTCTCAGGTTCTGATTTTACGCGCCTACAAAGAACCCCTGTGCAAAGTCTCCTAAAAAATGTCATTTTTGCCTCTTTGAGCTGTTATTTGACCCCCTTAAAATGCTTCTAAACTCACCAAACTTGACACACACATCAGGTCTGGCAAAAATTGCGATCTGATGAAAAAACCTAACCTCAAAACTCAAAATTGCGCTCTACCGCCCCCCTAGGAATACAACACGGACAAACTGCTCCTAGGAAGAAAACACAGACAAAACATGAAACAAAAAACACTATGTAGGTCTCACTTAGACCTACATTTTAATAATTAACATACTTTAGCAAAAATCAACAGGGAGTTTGATATTTTCACTTCAATACAACAACTGCATTACTTTCACAATGCATTAGGTTCTCAAAATAGTGGCACCGAGGCGTCTTCTACCGCTTATCCGGCCGTGGGTCTCGGGGGCAGCAGCCAAAGGCGGACCCGACCAACGCTGCTTGCAGCTTTAATTTTTAATGATTATTATTATTTGAAACTCGATTTTGCATGTCACTATAAAGTTATATAGGCTATAGAGCTTTTTCATTTCGGGCTCCAGTACTCTGGAATGCCCTCCCGGTAACAGTTCGAGATGCTACCTCAGTAGAAGTATTTAAGTCTCATCTTAAAACTCATTTGTATACTCTAGCCTTTAAATAGACTCCCTTTTTAGACCAGTTGATCTGCCGTTTCTTTTCTTTTTCTTCTATGTCCCACTCTCCCTTGTGGAGGGGGTCCAGTCCGATCCGGTGGCCATGTACTGCTTGCCTGTGTATCGGCTGGGGACATCTCTGCGCTGCTGATCCGTCTCCGCTTGGGATGGTTTCCTGCTGGCTCCGCTGTGAACGGGACTCTCGCTGCTGTGTTGGATCCATTATGGATTGAACTTTCACAGTATCATGTTAGACCCGCTCGACATCCATTGCTTTCCTCCTCTCCAAGGTTCTCATAGTCCTCATTGTCACCGACGTCCCACTGGGTGTGAGTTTTCCTTGCCCTTATGTGGGCCTACCGAGGATGTCGTAGTGGTTTGTGCAGCCCTTTGAGACACTAGTGATTTAGGGCTATATAAGTAAACATTGATTGATTGATATACTGTAAGCCTTGCTTGTTCAATATTTAATGCAAAACTTGTTTGGGTCCCTATTAAAAGGTTAATTTGTTCAACCTCGACCCGCTGCTTTGTTTGGTTTTAATTTTGGCCCACTCTGTGTTTGAGATTGACACCCCTGCCTTAGACTCTCATCCTAAGATTCCGACAAAACACTTTGTAAGAATGCTAACACTCTCCTTGGTTTACTGTAAGGTTAAACGGAAAATCTTTTCCCGGCTTTGTGCACACCTGTGAAGGTGTTTCTCTGTTCCTGTCTTTGAAGCAGCACAAACCACAAGATGAGACTAAAGCACGAGGGCACTTTCTTCTCTATTTCCGTCTGGCTTTCTGGTAGCTCTTTTGTGCGTTTAGCGAGAGGCTTTTTTCGCTGCGCTCTCGAGCTCAAATCAAAGCAGAGACCATGCAGGTGCGGACGGCTGGGTTTGAGTGAGGAGCCCTTTCGGGTTTATTTTGGCTGCCATCTTCATTCCCTCTAATGCAGGGGTGTCCTAACTTTTTCCACTGAGGGCCGCACACGGAAAAATAGAGCATGCGGGGCCATATTTTTCATTTTCAAACCATAACAAAATATATGGATTTATTTTATTTGTATTTTTACCTTTAGGGCTGCCGGGGATCATAAAGGGTCTAATGCAGGGGTAGGGAACCTATGGCTCTAGAGCCTGATGTGGCTCTTTTGATGACTTCATATGGCTCTCAGATAATTATATTTATATAGCGCTTTTCTCTTGTGACTCAAAGCGCTTTACAAAGTGACACCCAATATCTAAGTTACATTTAAACCAGTGTGGGTGGCACTGGGGGCAGGTGTATAAAGTGTCTTGCCCAAGGACACAACGGCAGTGACTAGGATGGCGGAAGCGGGAATCGAACCTGGAACCCTCAAGTTGCTAGCACGGCCACTCTACCAACTGAGCTATGCCGAGTAACCGTGTAATACTCTTCCATATCAGTAGGTGGCAGTCGGTAGCTAATTGCTTTGTAGATGTGGGAAACAGCGGGAGGCAGAGTGCAGGTAAAAAAGGGGTCTAATGCTTAAACCAGGGGTAGGGAACCTATGGCTCTAGAGCCAGATGACTGCATATGGCTCTCAGATAAATCTTAGCTGACATTGCTTAACACGATAAGTAATGAATAATTCCGCTAAGTTTCAAAAATAACGTTCAAATTATAAAACATTCTCATGCATTTTAATCCAACCATCCGTTTTCTACCGCACCTGTTCAAGATGTGGCATTAATGGTAAGAAGTATTATATGTATTATCGGTTAACTTTTATGATAACAATGTTGTTAAAAAGAATAAGGGACTTATTAAACTCTACAAATGTTGGTCATACTTAAAAATGCACAAATTTGGTTGTATTCAGTGTTGAAAAATGTTATATGGCTCTTATCAATCAATCAATCAATGTTTACTTATATAGCCCTAAATCACTAGTGTCTCAAAGGGCTGCACAAACCACCACGACATCCTCGGTAGGCCCACATAAGGGCAAGGAAAACTCACACCCAGTGGGACGTCGGTGACAATGATGACTATGAGAACCTTGGAGAGGAGGAAAGCAATGGATGTCGAGCGGGTCTAACATGATACTGTGAAACTTCAATCCACAATGGATCCAACACAGTCGCGAGAGTCCAGTCCAAAGTGGATCCAACACAGCAGCGAGAGTCCCGTTCACAGCGGGGCCAGCAGGAAACCATCCCAAGCGGAGGCGGATCAGCAGCGCAGAGATGTCCCCAGCCGATACACAGGCGAGCAGTACATGGCCACCGGATCGGACCGGACCCCCTCCACAAGGGAGAGTGGGATATAGGAGAAAAAGAAAAGAAACGGCAGATCAACTGGTCTAAAAAGGGAGTCTATTTAAAGGCTAGAGTATACAAATGAGTTTTAAGGTGAGACTTCAATGCTTCTACTGAGGTGGCATCTCGAACTGTTACCGGGAGGGCATTCCAGAGTACTGGAGCCCGAACGGAAAACGCTCCATAGCCCGCAGACTTTTTTTGGGCTTTGGGAATCACTAATAAGCCGGAGTCCTTTGAACGCAGATTTCTTGCCGGGACATATGGTACAATACAATCGGCAAGATAGGATGGATCTAGACCGTGTAGTATTTTATACGTAAGTAGTAAAACCTTAAAGTCACATCTTAAGTGCACAGGAAGCCAGTGCAGGTGAGCCAGTATAGG
The DNA here is from genome assembly GCF_033978795.1 of Nerophis ophidion. Lineage (NCBI taxonomy): Eukaryota > Metazoa > Chordata > Actinopteri > Syngnathiformes > Syngnathidae > Nerophis > Nerophis ophidion. Next base: position 31,143,411 of record NC_084637.1, read on the forward strand.
TATATATGTATGTATATATGTATATAAAGGTATATACAGTACAGGCGTAATGTGATCAAACTTTCTTGTTCTTGTCAAAAGTCTAGCAGCCGCATTTTGTACCAACTGTAATCTTTTAATGCTAGACATGGGGAGACCCGAAAATAATACGTTACAGTAATCGAGGCGAGACGTAACAAACGCATGGATAATGATCTCAGCGTCGTTAGTGGACAGAATGGAGCGAATTTTAGCGATATTACGGAGATGAAAGAAGGCCGTTTTAGTAACTTATGGAAATACATTTTGAAATATTTGGTTTTCAAGGCTCTCTCAGCCAAAAAGGTTCCCGACCCCTGCTCTATTGTTAAAACCAAGTCAAATGATTATTATTTTTTTATTATTTAATGCTTATAGTAAATATCTACAGTATATCAATTTCAAGTTGATATAAAGTTAAAAAAAAAAAAGGTTTTATGCCTTTTCTGTCAAAGACAACTTTGTTTTTTACAATAACACTGAAATATGCAGTATTTCCCCCCCCAAAACATGCAGAAAGCAATGTTTGATGTGAAAAAAAATAGAGCCTTAAAAAGATCAATAATGCAGGACACCATTTATTTTTAATTATTATTTTTTTAGTAATCACAATTAAAATATAAATAAAATCCCAACAAATATATTTGAGATCCAAAAGGCGCCCCCGTCATGCCGGAACCTGTGGTTGTTTGTGCTTCCTCGATGCAAGGATGATGTGGGACGAGTCAGGCATGAATGGAAGTACATTTTATTTATTACTAAAACAAAATTAGGCAAAAACTAAGAACGCGCTCGGTGGCGGCTAATAATCTATACTAAAACTTTAACGAAAACAGCACAATGGCATGGCTATCTATAAATAAACAAAAGATGCTAACAAAGATACTCAATAAACCGCACTGCAAAAACTGAAATCTAAGTAAGATGAAATATCTCAAATAAGGCTGATATCTGCTTATTTTCTGTCTGGTAAGATAATTCTTCTCACCAAGCAGTTTTTATGTTAGTCTTTTACTTGTTAAGTGTTTTGCTCCTAAATGATCTCAGATACTACAGCTTGTTTCCAACATTTTAAGACCTATTTTGAGTAAAATATGCTTGAAACTATTTTTGTCCAAGTGTCCAAAACACACCCAGCAATGGTGCACAGGAAGGCGGGGAAGAAGAGGGGGAAAAGGCGGCCAAAATGTTCCAAAAGTCCCAATGTGTCCAAAATACCTCCCCGGGGTTCCAGTCCCACGAGTCCCGACGCCGGCCACACAAATCCCGGGATACAAAAAATGTCCAAAACGCACCCAGCAAAGTCCCACGGGAAGTAGGGGGGGAAAAAATTGGAAAAGTAGGCAAAAGTCCCCCAAAATTTTCAAAATACCTACCAAGGTTCGAGTCCCAGCCGGGTTCCAGTGCACTTTTGAACATTTCACCGACTTTTCTCACTTTTCTCCCCACCTTCCTGTGGGATTTTGCCGGACGCGTTTTGGACATTTTGGGTATCCCGGCCGGCGGGACTTGAACCTGTGTAGGTATTTTGAACATTTTTGGGACTTTTGCTGACTTTTCCAACTTTCATCTCCCCTCCCCATGGGACTCGGCTGGGTGTGTTATGAACATTTAGGGCATCCCGGGACGTACGCCGCCATACATAAGATTTTATGTTAGAGTGTTTTACTTGTTTTAAGTGTTTAGGTCCTAAATGATCTCAGTAAGATATTACAGCTTGTAGCTGAGATTTGATGACCTATATTGAGTAAAACATGCTTGAAACGAGAATATCAAATGTTGCACAGCTGTGTCATCAACACTCACAAGTATAAAACGTCTTTTTCAAGTAAGAATTTCTTATTTCAAGAATGTAAAACAAAATCATGAATTTGACACAATTGTTTCTCATAATAAAACAGATGACAGCCAAAGAGACTTTGCCGTTTTATTTTCAACAAAATAGAAAATACGTACTCGTATGGTAGTACACTTGTTATTAGTGAGAATATACTTATTTTAAGGTATATTTGGGTTCATTGAAGTTAGCTAGTTTTACTTGTTTTGGAAAGTCTTGACAAGCCGAATGTTCTTGTTCTATTGGCAGATAATTTTGCTTAGTTCAAGTAAAATACCCCCCATTTTTGTATTTTTTTCTTGTTTTTGAACACTGACTTTTTGCAGTGCAAAAACTTGCACTTAAGCGAAAAAATCCACGGATCTTAAGTGGCGTGGTCCAAAGGTTTAGCAGCGTGGCAAGGCGGGAAGGTTTGTACGAGAAATGCAGGCATGAGGCAGAATGCAAAAATCCCAGAACGATCAACAGAAAGCAAGTGACATAAATAGTGGCCGTGGTAACTGGGAACAGGTGTGAGAGGCCGATGATCGGGGCGTGACTAGGGGAAACAGGTGGAAACTAATGAGTAGCTATGGGACGGCGTGGCGCATTGGGAGAATGGCCGCGCGCAACCCGAAGGTCCCTGGTTCAATCCCCACCTGGTACCAACCTCGTCACGTCCGTTGTGTCCTGAGCAAGACACTTTCCCCGTTTAAATAAGAAAATCTCATTTCAGTAGGCCTTCAAACCTGCGTTGACAGATGGGAATTGACACGTTATCAGACCGGAAGTCTAACATTTTTGAGCAATTATCCTACATACCAAAACTTGACGCTGTACGACTTAGAGACTTAGACTTCCTTTTTATTGTCATTCAAATTTGAACTTGTTCACGAGTGACGGAAGAGTGGATGGTGAGATCGACAGGCGGATCGGTGCGGCGTCTTCAGTAATGCGGACGTTGTATCGATCCGTTGTGGTGAAGAAGGAGCTGAGCCGGAAGGCAAAGCTCTCAATTTACCGGTTGATCTACGTTCCCATCCCACGGCGTGGCGCAGTGGGAGAGTGGCCAAGCGCAACCCGAGGGTCCCTGGTTCAATCCCCACCTAGTACCAACCTCGTCACGTCCGTTGTGTCCTGAGCAAGACACTTCACCCTTGCTCCTGATGGGTGCTGGTTGGCGCCTTGCATGGCAGCTCCCTCCATCAGTGTGTGAATGTGTGTGTGAATGGGTAAATGTGGAAGTAGTGTCAAAGCGCTTTGAGTACCTTGAAGGTAGAAAAGCGCTATACAAGTACAACCCATTTACAAGTACAACCCATATGGTAACAAAAACAAACCAGGAAGTGAAAAAACGGAACGAGAGTCCAGAAAACAAAACAAAACATGATCAAACATCAAACCAGATTCACAGGCGTGACACCCCACTCATAAAGTGATACATTTGTATTAGTTGTTTTTTTTTCTTTTAACACTTAAGTTACGAAATCAACTTCAGATATGTCTGTCGATTTTACATTTGAACTATTATTTTGTCTGTTTTATGCTCTTTTGTCAAAGAAAACATTTATGTTTTTGTATGGCAACCACACAAAAGATGTAATATTTTTAATATTAAAACATTTTGAAGTGAAATATCCATCCATCCATTTTCTACCGCTTAATCCCTTTTTTGGGGTCGCGGGGGGGCGCTGGCGCCTATCTCAGCCTCAATCGGGCGGAAGGCGGGGTACACCCTGGACAAGTCGCCACCTCATCGCAGAAGTATTGTAGCCTTTAATAGGTCAATTATTCATTATAACATTGATCATTTCAGTAGGCCTTTAAGACTCTTGAGGTCGTTTATTTTCTCAATCCCGTGGTTGTTTGGCATGAAGGCCTTCCTCAACATCCAGACGGCATTTTAGGAGAGCGCTGTAACTCCTGCTCTTTTTATCGAGGTCGCTCGTTGTTTTTTCCCAACCAAAAGTAAACTCCCCGGCAAAAAAAAAACCCCGCCGCTCCCAATCCCCTCGTGAAATCAGGCCAGAACTCGAATCTGCTCGGCGAGAGGCTCTCCTTCCCGTCGCCGCCATCGTCCCGGCGTGACTTTAATTGATGGCGAGGACGAGGCGGTTGGCGTCTGCCAATTACATCTCTTTCGCCCGCTCCTCTGCCACGGGAGATCTCTGCATAAATCATCCGTTACGTATAAAATACTACACGGTCTAGCTCCAGCCTATCTTGCCGATTGTATTGTACCGTATGTCCCGGCAAGAAATCTGCGTTCAAAAGACTCCGGCTTATTAGTGATTCCTAGAGCTCAAAAAAAGTCTGCGGGCTATAGAGCGTTTTCCGTTCGGGCTCCAGTACTCTGGAATGCACTCCCGGTAACAGTTCGAGATGCTACCTCAGTAGAAGCATTTAAGTCTCATCTTAAAACTCATCTGTATACTCTAGCCTTTAAATAGACCTCCTTTTTAGACCAGTTGATCTGCCGCTTCTTTTCTTTCTCCTATGTCCCCCCCTCCCTTGTGGAGGGGGTCCGGTCCGATGACCATGGATGAAGTACTGACTGTCCAGAGTCGAGACCCAGGATGGACCGCTCGTCGGGACCCAGGATGGACCGCTCGCCTGTATCGGTTGGGGACATCTCTACGCTGCTGATCCGCTTGAAATGGTTTCCTGTGGACGGGACTCTCACTGCTGTCTTGGAGCCACTATGGATTGAACTTTCACAGTATCATGTTAGACCCGCTCGACATCCATTGCTTTCGGTCCCCTAGAGGGGGGGGGTTGCCCACATCTGAGGTCCTCTCCAAGGTTTTTCATAGTCAGCATTGTCGCTGGCGTCCCACTGAATGTGAATTCTCCCTGCCCACTGGGTGTGAGTTTTCCTTGCCCTTTTGTGGGTTCTTCCGAGGATGTTGTAGTCGTAATGATTTGTGCAGTCCTTTGAGACATTTGTGATTTGGGGCTATATAAATAAACATTGATTGATTGATTGATTGATTGATGGTATGTCGGGCTCTACCTGCAGCCTGGTAGCTGTCGTTATACACAGATGTCAGCCGCAACAGTGATATCACCGCGAAATAAAAAAATCGGCTTTTAAAATTTTTCTTTGCACATCTTGATACATGCACACACACACACACACACACACCATCTTATTTCCTTTGGAACAAGCAGGAAATGGATAAAGGGTGGCTCAGGGGAGTTGAATAGAAGCACATTTACACTGGCTGGTGTATCATATTATGATGATGGCCGATGATAACACACACACACACACACACACACACGCACACAATAGGTCTGGTTATGATGGATGCCCACTCCCACACGGAGAGACAGATGAGCCCCCCCACCCCCCTCCTCTTCACCAAATGGCGTTCACATCATCAAGGCTGGTGAGACATGAATGACACAAGCTGGGAATATTATTAGCAGCGTGACTAATAACGGGTTCGGATTATTAGAACGGCCTGAGAGGGGGGAGGAAATTATAATACTGTAGACCAGGGGGTCAGCAACCTTTTTGAAAGCAAGAGCTACTTCTTGGGGTACTGATTAATGCCAAGGGCTACCAGTTTGATACACACTTCAATAAATGGCCAGAAATAGCCAATTTGCTCCATTTACCTTTAATAAATAAATCTATATATATAAAAAAAAGGGTATTTCTGTCCGTCATTCGGTCGTACATTTTTTTTCCGTTTACGGAAGGTTTTTTGTAGAGAATAAATGTCACGTGGGGGTCGCATTTTAATGCGGGATCGTTCCTCCAACGCAAATATAGACACTCCGGACAACAACGTAAAGGTAAGAATGATTTAATAACAAAACACTGGTACAAAAACAGACGAAAAGAAAAGCACAGAAGCTAATGCTAACACAAGCACAGGATCAGGTAACAAGAAATCTAGTAATTACCAACGAAACAGTTGCATACCGCAAACAAGGGACCAAGACCGACTGACGGGACAAGGCAGGCTTAAATAAGGAAGTAATTAACAAAAACAGGTGTGCGCCTGGAACCCTCAGCAGGTGAAATTAATATGTTGCCATGGTGACCAAACTGACTCACAAAAAGGTACACAAACAACAAAGGGAGTCCAAACTAACAGAAAATAACTAAACTAAACATGATCCAGACTACGGATCATGACAATAAATGATGGAAAAAAAACACTTAATTGAACGGTTTAAAAGGGGAGAAAACACGAAAAAAAATGAATTTTGAAACATGGTTTCAAAATCTTCAATTTCGACTCTTTAAAATTCAAAATTCAACCGAAAAAAAAGAAAGAGAAAAACTAGCTAATTAGAATATTTTTGAAAAAAATAAAATAATTTATGGAACATCATTAGTCATTTTCCCTGATTAAGATTAATTTTAGAATTTTGATGACATGTTTTAAATAGGTTAAAATACAATCTGCGCTTTGTTAGAATATATAACAAATTGGACCAAGCTATTGTTCTAAAAAGGACATATGAAGAGTTCATATGCAAAAGCAGATAAATCCATTTTGACCGATTCTGTATATTAACGATTTTCTGCCTGCTGGTGTTGTCGGTACATGTACAAGCGTGCAATGGTTTATTTAATATCAACATACGCAAGTCATGAAAGCCTAAACTTTTAAGAAATGCTGATGTAATGAATGGCTTTCAAGTAAGAGTGTTTGATGTGGTTTTACGTCAAAAGCAGATATATCCAAATTATGATATGTCGCAAAAACAGATATCTCCAAAATCGTTTTCTTTGCGGTCGTTATTTCGCATAATATTCAAGGTATAAAGAGAAAAACAGAACGTGAAATTTATCGAAAGTCACATTTCAACGTAACAACTGTTCACATTTCTTTACTTCATTATTTAATAGTTTCGATCCCTTGGTGCGTATAAATCTAGCTGTCCCTGCGAACATTGTTTTTTCGTACTTGCTAACCGGACATGCTTTTCTGGAACTGTGACCTCACATATTTACCTTGTGCTTTTCAGCACAAAATGAAAAAAACAAAAAAACAGTGTTGCAATGAAGACAATGTTTTATTAATAAAACAAGCACAAATGCTCAACCTGGTTTGCCTATGAAAAACACTCCTGTGCAGATAACAGCTCACTCATCATCGCTATCGACATTAGCTCCATGCTCGACAACATCGTTTAACGCAGCGGTGTAAAACTCACGGACACGCGTGCTAGCGCCAACATCAAATAATAACTTCAACACGTCATTTTTTTTCGCTGGCTTAACAGTTTTGTTCAGAGGAGAAGCTTCCAAATTATTCATGCGTGGATAACAACACTGAGTGAGTCCGTGCGCGACCACCTCTCCAAGGCCCAGGCTAAGACCGATTTTTTTATTTCATTTTAATCTTCTATTCCCCCCCCCCCCCCCCCCCCCCCCCCCCCCCCCCCCCCCCCCTTGTTTACCTGTATTTCATCTTTTTTTGTAAGGGGCGCTGGAAGCCGGCAGACCCGTCAGCGATCCTGTTCTGTCTCCCTGTAATGTTTGTCTGATCTTGAATGGGATTGTGCTGAAAATTGTAATTTTCCTGAAGGAACTCTCCTGACGGAATGAATAAAGTACTATCTAATCTAATTTTGTTTGTCACGTGTTCCCGTACTGCAGCGCTGGTTGGGCAAACGGATATATCGGCTTTTGTGGTAGATGATCCATGGCGCTTATCGGCCTTTGCAATAAATCGCTGAAATAAATGACGTTAAAAGCGGCATTTGTCCGCATTTGCAAACAAATTGATTTTGGTATACCACAATAGAAGTGGCGGACTATATATTACCGAGGCTGGGCTAAACTTTATCAAAATGGCGTTTATCGGTTTTTGCGTATGAACTCTTCATATCATTATTTCTTCTAGATTTTCCAGAACAAAATTTTTTAAAAGAAATTCAAAAGACTTTGAAAAAAGATTTAAATTTGATTCTACAGATATTTTCTAGATTCGCCATTATCATTTTTTTTAATTTTAATCATAATGGTTACAGTTTACAATTGTGCAGTGCTTTTTATCGTAGTAAAACACTAAAAGACTGACTTGTAAAAACTTTGCTCGTTTGCGTTTGTAGCCGTGTTTTTCACCAAGAACTTGGCACGGTAATAACAAACCCCGTTTCCATATGAGTTGGGAAATTGTGTTAGATGTAAATATAAACAGAATACAATGATTTGCAAATCTTTTCCAACCCATATTCAGTTGAATATGCTACAAAGACAACATATTTGATGTTCAAAGTAATAAACTTTTTTTTTTTTTTTGCAAATCAACTTAGAATTAAATGGCTACAACTCATGCCGAAGTAGTTGGGAAAGGGCATGTTCACCACTTTGTTACTACACCTTTTCCAAATTTTTATTTTGAATTAAATTTGGACAAAATAATAGGTAGATAAATGACACAATATGTCAGGAGCCAATAGGAGCCCGTGTTGGCTTACCTACTACTAAAAGACAAGTTGTCTTGTTTGTTTACTATTTCATTTAGGAACAAACTTGCAATAAGAAACATATGTTTAATGTACCTTAAGATGTTGTGATGAAATAAAGCCAATAATGACATTTTTTTTGGTCTCCTTTATTTAGAAAAGTACTGATAAGTTTCAAAATAAATTTCAGTACCAATACTAAAATATTGGTATGGAGACAACACAAGTTCATTTTAAATAAAAGTTATTTGTTATGACAAAAGTGTCAACATTAAATCCATTAGGGCAGTGGTCCCCAACCTTTTTGTATCCGCGGACCGGTCAACGCTTAATAATTTATTTAACGCTTAATTATTATTATTATTTTTTTTGTGGTTGGTGCACTAATTCAATCAATCAATGTTTATTTATATAGCCCCAAATCACAAATCTCTCAAAGGACTGCACAAACCATTACGACTACGACATCCTCGGAAGAACCCACAAAAGGGCAAGGAAAACTCACACCCAGTGGGCAGGGAGAATTCACATCCAGTGGGACGCCAGTGACAATGCTGACTATGAGAAACCTTGGAGAGGACCTCAGATGTGGGCAACCCCCCCCCCTCTAGGGGACCGAAAGCAATAGATGTCGAGCGGGTCTAACATGATACTGTGAAAGTTCAATCCATAGTGGCTCCAACACAGCCGCGAGAGTTCAGTTCAAAGCGGATCCAAGACAGCAGCGAGAGTCCCGTCCACAGGAAACCATCTCAAGCGGAGGCGGATCAGCAGCGGAGAGATGTCCCCAACCGATACACAGGCGAGCGGTCCATCCTGGGTCTCGGCTCTGGACAGCCAGTACTTCATCCATGGTCATCGGACCGGACCCCCTCCACAAGGGAGGGGTGGACATAGGAGAAAGAAAAGAAGCGGCAGATCAACTGCTCTAAAAAGGAGGTCTATTTAAAGGCTAGAGTATACAGATGAGTTTTAAGGTGAGACTTAAATGCTTCTACTGAGGTAGCATCTCGAACTGTTACCGGGAGGGCATTCCAGAGTACTGGAGCCCGAAATGAAAACGCTCTATAGCCCGCAGACTTTTTTTGGGCCTAGGAATCACTAATAAGCCGGAGTCTTTTGAACGCAGATTTCTTGCCGGGACATATGGTACAATACAATCGGCAAGATAGGATGGAGCTAGACCGTGTAGTATTTTATATGTAAGTAGTAAAACCTTAAAGTCACATCTTAAGTGCACAGGAAGCCAGTGCTGGTGAGCCGGTATAGGTATATATGTATGTATATATGTATATAAAGGTATATACAGTATAGGTATATATGTATGTATATATGTATATAAAGGTATATACAGTACAGGCGTAATGTGATCAAACTTTCTTGTTCTTGTCAAAAGTCTAGCAGCCGCATTTTGTACCAACTGTAATCTTTTCATGCTAGACATGGGGAGACCCGAAAATAATACGTTACAGTAATCGAGACGAGACGTAACAAACGCACGGATAATGGTCTCGGCGTCTTTAGTGGACAAAATGGAGCGAATTTTAGCGATTTTACAGAGATGAAAGAAGGCCGTTTAAGTAACGCTTTTAATGTGTGACTCAAAGGAGAGAGTTGGGTCGAAGATAATACCCAGATTTTTTACCGAGTCACCTTGTTTTATTATTTGGTTGTCAAATGTTAAAGTTGTATTATTAAATAGAGGTCGGTGTCTAGCAGGACCGATAATCAGCATTTCCGTTTTCTTGGCGTTAAGTTGCAAAAATTAGCGGACATTCATTGTTTAATTTCATTAAGACACGCTTCCAACTGACTACAATCCGGCGTGTTGGTCAGCTTTAGGGGCATGTAGAGTCGGGTGTCATCAGCATAGCAGTGAAAGCTAATACCGTATTTGCGTATGACGTCACTCTTGTAAGTGTATATTATGTTTTTTATGTTGATTTAATAAAAAATATATATATAATCGTGGTTGGGGACGACTGCATTAGCGTGTCCAGGCTGGGCTGCCATCATTACCACTAATATCAGTAAACATATTTTGTTTTAGCTTTATTTCAATACATCCTGGCATTCAAAAATAAGCTTGATAATAAACCGAACTTTTACCCTTATTTTGTGCTGCCGATATCTCGTAAGGTGGGATGAAACAAGCCAAACAGCGGTTATGTTGCTGCACACCATAAAGAAGCAATTTCCCCGTCCTGGTTTTGGCAATGTATCTCCGTCCGCACGAGTAAATCATGAAGAAAAGACTTTAAGAGAGGTAATGGAAATTGCCCGAGGCGATTGCTCTCACAAATCTCCATAGTTGCCACTGAAACTATGCTGAAATGTGAACGGTGATGCTTTAAAGGTTAGCCATCAATCCTTTAAAAAAAAAAAAAATGGCTTTGTTTCTTTCATGGCTTTTTTTGACATTGACGTGATAAAGCAGACGTATCAGAAAAACCATCTTGTACGATCAATATTGTGTTCTATATCTTCATGCACACCAGTTTTTATTGCCGCGGATGCCAGTTTACAATTGTGCGGTGCTTTTTATCGTAGTAAAACACTAAAAGACTGACTTGTAAAAACTTTGCTCGGTTGCGTTTGTCGCCGTGTTTCTCACCAAGAAGTTGGCACGGTAATAACAAACCCCGTTTCCATATGAGTTGGGAAATTGTCCATCCATCCATCCATCATCTTCCGCTTATCCGAGGTCGGGTCGCGGGGGCAACAGCCTAAGCAGGGAAACCCAGACTTCCCTCTCCCCAGCCACTTCGTCTAGCTCTTCCCGGGGGATCCCGAGGCGTTCCCAAGCCAGCCGGGAGACATAGTCTTCCCAACGTGTCCTGGGTCTTCCCCGTGGCCTCCTACCGGTTGGACGTGCCCTAAACACCTCCCTAGGGAGGCGTTCGGGTGGCATCCTGACCAGATGCCCGAACCACCTCATCTGGCTCCTCTCCATGTGAAGGAGCAGCGGCTTTACTTGGAGTTCCTCCCGGATGGCAGAGCTTCTCACCCTATCTCTAAGGGAGAGACCCAAACTCATTTCGGCCGCTTGTACCCGTGATCTTATCCTTTCGGTCATGACCCAAAGCTCATGACCATAGGTGAGGATGGGAACGTAGATCGACCGGTAAATTGAGAGCTTTGCCTTCCGGCTCAGCTCCTTCTTCACCACAACGGATCGGTACAACGTCCGCATTACTGAAGACGCCGCACCGATCCGCCTGTCGATCTCACGATCCACTCTTCCCTCACTCGTGAACAAGACTCCTAGGTACTAGATGTAAATACAAAAGGAATACAAATAATCATTACTTTTAGAATTGGATGCCAACAACATGACACAAAGAAGTTGGGAAAGTTGGCAATAAATACTAATAAAGATGAGAAATGCTCATCAAACACTTATTCGTAACATCCCACAGGTGTGCAGGCTAATTGGGAACAGGTGGGTGCCATGATTGGGTATAAAAACAGCTTCCCAAAAATTGCTCAGTCTTTCACAAGAAAGGATGGGGCGAGGTATACCCCCTTTGTCCACAACCCCTTTGTGCTCAAAGTCATGTCCTTCCTTGGTGGTCCTGGGAACCCGCAAGACGATGGCTTGAGACTGTCACAGACACATACTTAATATACAATACAAACACATCTCGTTTACATCATCACACAAAGACAATACATGCTCTTGTTCACATCTGGCATCATTTGTAAAAACAAGCACACCTTACAATTTCGGTCATAACTCAAAGTTCATGACATAGGTGAGGATGGGAACTTATATCGACCGGTAATTTGAGAGCTGTCACACCCCGCCTTGGGTGAAGGTAATGTAACTTTTGCAAACCGGACTTTCAAACCTAGGATGGCGAGGCACGCAGTTTGTAACAGTTTACAAACATTTATTTAAGTCGCCGTGTTTTTCACCAAGAAGTTGGCACGGTGATTAAAAACCCCGTTTCCATATGAGTTGGGAAATTGTGTTAGATGTAAATATAAACGGAATACAAATAATCATTACTTTTAGAATTGGATGCCAAAACAACATGTGACAAAAAAGTTGGGAAAGTTGGCAATAAATGCTAATAAAGATGAGAAATGCTCATCAAACACTTATTCGGAACATCCCACAGGTGTGCAGGCTAATTGGGAACAGGTGGGTGCCATGATTGGGTATAAAAACAGCTTCCCAAAAATTGCTCAGTCTTTCACAAGAAAGGATGGGGCGAGGTATACCCCCTTTGTCCACAACCCCTTTGTGCTCAAAGTCATGTCCTTCCTTGGTGGTGCTGGGAACCCGCAAGACGATGGCTTGAGACTGTCACAGACGCATCTCGTTTACATCATCACACAAAGACAATCCATGCTCTTGTTCACATCCGGCATCATTTGTAAAAATAACCACACCTCACAATTTCGGTCATAACTCAAAGTTCACGACTATAAGTGAGGATGGGAACGTAGATCGACCGGTAATTTGAGAGCTGTCACACCCCACCTTGGGTGAAGGTAATGAAACCTTTGTAAACCGGACTTTCAAACCTAGGATAGCGAGGCACGCAGTTTGTAACAGTTTACAAACATTTATTTAAGTCGCCGTGTTTTTCACCAAGAAGTTGGCACGGTGATTACAAACCCCATTTCCATATGAGTTGGGGAATTGTGTTAGATGTAAGTATAAACGGAATACAAATAATCATTACTTTTAGAATTGGATGCCAAAACAACATGTGACAAAAAAGTCGGGAAAGTTGGCAATAAATACTAATAAAGATGAGAAATGCTCATCAAACACTTATTCGGAACATCCCACAGGTGTGCAGGCTAATTGGGAACAGGTGGGTGCCATGATTGGGTATAAAAACAGCTTCCCAAAAATTGCTCAGTCTTTCACAAGAAAGGATGGGGCGAGGTATACCCCCTTCGTCCACAACCCCTTTGTGCTCAAAGTCATGTCCTTCCTTGGTGGTCCTGGGAACCCGCAAGACGATGGCTTGAGACTGTCACAGACACATACTTAATATACAATACAAACACATCTCGTTTACATCATTACACAAAGACAATACATGCTCTTGTTCACATCTGGCATCATTTGTAAAAACAAGCACACCTTACAATTTCGGTCATAACTCAAACTTCATGACTATAGGTGAGGATGGGAACTTATATCGACCGGTAATTTGAGAGCTGTCACACCCCGCCTTGGGTGAAGGTAATGTAACTTTTGCAAACCGGACTTTCAAACCTAGGATGGCGAGGCACGCAGTTTGTAACAGTTTACAAACATTTATTTAAGTCGCCGTGTTTTTCACCAAGAAGTTGGCACGGTGATTACAAACCCCGTTTCCATATGAGTTGGGGAATTGTGTTAGATGTAAGTATAAACGGAATACAAATAATCATTACTTTTAGAATTGGATGCCAAAACAACATGTGACAAAAAAGTCGGGAAAGTTGGCAATAAATACTAATAAAGATGAGAAATGCTCATCAAACACTTATTCGGAACATCCCACAGGTGTGCAGGCTAATTGGGAACAGGTGGGTGCCATGATTGGGTATAAAAACAGCTTCCCAAAAATTGCTCAGTCTTTCACAAGAAAGATTGGGGTGAGGTATACCCCCTTTGTCCACAACCCCTTTGTGCTCAAAGTCATGTCCTTCCTTGGTGGTCCTGGGAACCCGCAAGACGATGGCTTGAGACTGTCACAGACACATACTTAATATACAATACAAACACATCTCGTTTACATCATCACACAAAGACAATACATGCTCTCGTTCACATCTGGCATCATTTGTAAAAATAACCACACCTCACAATTTCGGTCATAACTCAAAGTTCACGACTATAAGTGAGGATGGGAACGTAGATCGACCGGTAATTTGAGAGCTGTCACACCTCACCTTGGGTGAAGGTAATGAAACCTTTGTAAACCGGACTTTCAAACCTAGGATAGCGAGGCACGCAGTTTGTAACAGTTTAAAAACATTTATTTAAATCCCAAAGTGTCAAAAGGTGAACAACAAGAGGAGAAAACAAAGCACCCACTGTGGAGTTAAAAACTCAAAAGTGTCAGTAATCCATGCCCTACATCATGGGTGTCAAACTGTGGCCCGTCGTGTAATTTAATTTGGCCCTTGAGGTAAAATCAAATTAAGATTAGAGCTGGCCCGCCGGTATTAAACAGCGGCGATGCCTCTGTAACACCGCATTCACCGCTGATACTCATACTTGCCAACCCTCACGATTTTCCCGGGAGACTCCCAAAGTTCAGTGCCCCTCCCAAATATCTCCCGGGGCAACCATTCTTCCGAATTTCTCCCAATTTCCACCCGGCCAACAATATTGGGGGCGTGCATTTAAGGCACTGCCTTTAGCGTCCTCTAGTCGTCACGTCCGCTTTTTCCTGCCGGTCCAGTCACATAATATATGCTGCTTTAACACACACACAAGTGAATGCAACGCATACTTGATCAACAGCCATACAGGTCACGCTGAGGGTGGCCGTATAAACAACTTTAACACTTTTACAAATATGCGCCACACTGTGAAGCCACACTAAACAAGAATGACAAACACATTTCGGGAGAACGTCCGCACCGTAGCACAACGTAAACTCCATCCATCCATTTTCTACCGCTTATTCCCTTTTGGGGTCGCGGGGGGCGCTGGCGCCTATCTCAATCAATCAATCAATGTTTATTTATATAGCCCCAAATCACAAATGTCTCAAAGGACTGCACAAATCATTACGACTACAACATCCTCGGAAGAACCCACATCTCAGCTACAATCGGGCGGAAGGCGGGGTACACCCTGGACAAGCCGCCAGCTCATCGCAGCACAACATGAACTCAACAGAAGAAATACCCAGAACCCCTTGCAGCACTAACTCTTCCAGGACGCTACAATATACACTCTTGCTACCACCAAAACCCGCTCCCCAATTTTTATTTACATTTTATTTGATATGCCATCGATATTTTTTACTCATTATTATAATTTGAAACTCTATTTTGTATGTGACTATAAAGTTATATAAGCATTGCTTGTTTAATATTCGATGCAAAACTTGTTTGGGTCCCTATTAAAAGGTTAACTTGTTCAACCTTGGCCCGCGGCTTTGTTCAGTTTTAAATTTTGGCCCCTTTGTATTTGAGTTTGACACCCCTTGCCCTACATGGTCAAAATCATTGAAAACTACGACTCCCAGAATGCCAAGGTTTAAATGGCCGCCAAAATTACTGATTGAAGGCACCTGGAAAGGAAGGAGGTTCAGTCAGACTCATTCACCAAACAAGCTCCATGCAAGGAAGAAGCCACAACCGCAAGATCTACTCTACAAGTTTCTCCAAACACACCAATGGTCAGTAATTATGCTTCATTTGAAAACAATCGAAATGCTTTGTTTGATATGATTACGTTGTACCTGCAAGCTTGTTCGATTTGCTTAGTGAACGGTCTTCATTTGTTTGTTTGAACTTTTGGCTTTACGTTGAATTATTGCATTACACTTTGAGCATTGATTGCATAATGTGTTTGGTCAGTTAAAAGCACACGGAAAAGTTTAAAGCTTAAGTTAAAATGTTAAATTTAAGCTAAAAGGTTTAAAGTCAAAGCTTATGGCAGTGGTTCTTAACCTGGGTTTGATCGAACACCAGGGTTTCGGTGAGTCGGCTTCAGGGATTTAACCGAATCATCGTGTATTATGGGTTACCCAAAACAATGTTCCCTCTAATTTTAATCTGATTTGCAGGTGTGTCATTTGTTGTGAGTTCAAGCACTGTGTTGGTTTGGTTCTTTGAACAAGGTGATGTTCATGCACGGTTCATTTTGTGCACCAGTAAAAAAAACATTTTATATTTAACTAAACAATGGTTTGGTGAACGCGTATATAAAACTGGTGGGGTTCGGCACCTCCAACAAGGTTAAGAACCACTGCTCTAAAAATATATGTCAATAAAAATTGTAAGTATTTCAACAAAATAAAATGTTTGGAAATATATTTGTTGCTATATGGGATAAAATTAAGGTTTAAATAGTGTGCAATGTTATTCAGTACCAGCATTTTTTTTTTCTGTTGAAATGAAAGAACAAATGCATTCAGTAAGAAAAGATAAAGTACTTCGTTGACGCACATTATTTCCAGGCCTTTGTGGGCCATCTACAAACCTTGTTTCCTATGAGTTGGGAAATTGTGTTAGATGTAAATATAAACAGAATACAATGATGTGCAAATCATTTTCAACCCATATTCAGTTGAATGCACTACAAAGACAAGATATTTGATGTTCAAAATAAAACTTATTTTTTTTTTTTTTTTGCAAATAATAATTAACTTAGTAGTTGGGAAAGGGCATGTTCACCACTGTGTTACATCACCTTTTCTTTTAACAACACTCAATAAATGTTTGGGAACTGAGGAAACTTAATTGTTGAATCTTTGAAAGTGGAATTCTTTCCCATTCTTGTTTTATGTAGAGCTTCAGTCGTTCAACAGTCCGGGGTCTCCGTTGTCGTATTTTACGCTTCATAATGCGCCACACATTTTCCATGGGAGACAGGTCTGGACTGCAGGCGGACCAAGAACACCCGCACTCTTTTTTTTTACGAAGCCACGCTGTTGTAACACGTGCTGAATGTGGCTTGGCATTGTCTTGCTGAAATAAGCAGGGGTGTCCATGAAAAAGACGGCACTTAGATGGCAGCATATGTTGTTCCAAAACTTGCATGTACCTTTCAGCATTAATGGTGCCTTCACAGATGTGTAAGTTACCCATGCCTTGGGCACTAATGCACCCCCATACCATCACAGATGTTGGCTTTTGAACTTTGCGTCAACAGTCTGGATGGTTCGCTTCCCCTTTGGTCCGGATGACACGACGTTGAATATTTCCAAAAAAATTTGAAATGTGGACTCGTCAGACCACAGAACACTTTTCCATGTGGCATTAGTCCATCTTAGATGATCTCGGGCCCAGAGAAGCCGGTGGCGTTTCTGGATGTTGTTGATAAATGGCTTTTGCTTTGCATAGTAGAGCTTTAACTTGCACTTACAGATGTAACGACAAACTGTATTTAGTGACAGTGGTTTTCTGAAGTGTTCCTGAGCCCATGTGGTGATATCCTTTATAGATTGATGTCGGTTTTTGATACAGTGCTGTCTGAGGGATTGAAGGTCATGGTCATTCAATTTTGATTTCCGGCCATGCCGCTTACGTGGAGTGATTTCTCCAGTTTCTCTGAACCTTTTGATATTATGAATTGTAGATGTTGAAATAAGTAAAGTTCTTGCAATTGCACTTTGAGAAACGTTGTTCTTAAACTGTTTGACTATTTGCTCACACAGTTGTGGACAAAGGGGTGTACCTCGCCCCATCCTTTCTTGTGAAAGACTGAGCATTTTTTGGGAAGCTGCTTTTATACCCAATCATGGCACCCACCTGTTCCCAATTAGCCTGCACACCTGTGGGATGTTCCAAATAAGTGTTTGATGAGCATTCCTTATCTTTATCAGTATTTTTTCCACCTTTCCCAACTTCTTTGTCACGTGTTGCTGGCATCAAATTCTAAAGTTAATGATTATTTACACACAAAACAAGTTTATCAGTTTTGATATCAAATATGTTGTCTTTGTAGCATATTTAACTGAATATGGCTTGAAAATGATTTGCGTTGTATTCCGTTTATATTTACATCTAACACAATTTCCCAACTCATATGGAAACAGGGTTTGGCCGCCGGGTCTTCAGGTTGACATCCCTGGTATAGACATCACCAGGCGCTGGGTTTCACTCCAGCTGACGGTCTGCCAGACCTGGACCGCAACTGTCTTTTAGTTCCTACTTGTTCTCGGGACAGTTTTCATTCACTTTGGTCTTCAGCAAGTTAATTAATGCTCAATTGGAGTGATTGTTTTAGTCCCATTCCTCTCCATTGCCTTAAAAGACTAATTGGTTGCTTTCACTGGGTTATTGTCCATCTGCGCTGCGAAGCACCGTCCAATAAGTTCTTAAGCAATCCCAACGACTATTGGCAAAGAACCTTGCTTGAAACAGAGTTCATCTTGCTTGGTTTCTTTATTTTTTATGTAGCAATCACGGAATCCAAGGGAACCAGTTCAATTGGCAGCCATACATACCCACACCATGACACCACCACTACCAGGCATCAGCGACGAGCTGCTGAGTTTTGGACCACAATCAGTTCCTTCTTCATACTTTTCTCTTTCAGTCACTCTGGTACAAGTTGATCTTTGTCTTATGTTCACAGAACTTTAAAATCCTTTTCAAGGAACACCCCTGGTGAGCAAGCTGTTTGTGTACCCACAACTTTTGAAAATCCACATTCCGCATGCATTGAGAGTTGCATGGGTTTCTAATTACAAATAGAGGTATGTTCAAATCCAGAAAACATAGTAAGCAAGAAAAAATTATGACTTATTAAAGTCCGTGCGCACACAAATCCGAGCACATTTGGTATTTTTACAGGAGTTTCCTTGGCTTGGTACACCCAGGCCTGAAAGTAGCCGAGTGCCTAAACTCTGCATACTCTTGCCGATCGGAATTCATTAAAAGGTGCTTCTTTCTCGTGATTCTAGGTAAAGTGAAGTGAATTATATTTATATAGCGCTTTTCTCAAGTGGCTTTACATAGCGACACCCAATATCTAAGTTACATTTAAACCAGTGTGGGTGGCACTGGGAGCAGGTGGGTAAAGTGTCTTGCCCAAGGACACAACGGGCAATAACTAGGATGGCACAAGCGGGAATCGAACTTGCAACCCTCAAGTTGCTGACACGGCCACTCTACCAACCGAGTAGTGAAATTTAGAGGCTTACGATCCATTTATAACCACGCACAGGCTGAAACAAAAACGAAATGGTCTGACGTCTGGAAGAAGATAGATGTATATCACCAAAATAGATGACTTTGGGTACTAGTGCTCGTTCTTGTTTGAAAAGATAGTCGCTCCAATGACATGTGAAACTTTACAAGCTGGGGCTGACTTCGATTACCGACAATTATTTTTTTTTGTGTAACTTACAACAAAACATGTTTGTACAGTAGCCTGCTAACAGCCAGATTAGAATTGTGTGTGAACTTAATTTATTTTGGTTTCCATCCATCCATTTCCTACTGTTTGTCCCTTTTTATGGGTGGTGGGGGGTCGCTGGAGTCTATCTCAGCTGCATTCGGGCGGAAGGCAGTGTACACCCTGGACAAGTCTTCACCTCATCGCACGGTCAACACAGACAACATTCACACTCACATTCAGGGTCAATTTAGTGTTGCCAATCAACATATCCCCAGGTGCATGTCTTTGGAGGTGGGAGGAAGCCAAAGTACCCGGAGAGAACCTACACAGTCACGGGGAAAATATGCAAACCCGGTTTGATCCCGATCCCGGGATTGAACCCAGGACTGCTCAGGATCTTCGTATCGTGAGGCAGATGCACGAAGTAAATTAGTAAATTATATTTTTATAGCGCTTTTTGAGTCACAGTGAAACCCAATATCTAAGTTACATTTAAACCAGTGTGGGTGGCACTGGGAGCAGGTGTGTAAAGTGTCTTGCCCAAGGACACAACGGCAGTAACTAGGATGGCACAAGCGGGACTCGAACCTGCAACCCTCAAGTTGCTGACACGGCCACTCTACCAACCGAGTAGTGAAATTTAGAGGCTTACGATCCATTTATAACCACGCACAGGCTGAAACAAAAACGAAATGGTCTGACGTCTGGAAGAAGATAGATGTATATCACCAAAATAGATGACTTTGGGTACTAGTGCTCGTTCTTGTTTGAAAAGATAGTCGCTCCAATGACACGTGAAACTTTACAAGCTGGGGCTGACTTCGATTACTGACAATTATTTTTTTTTGTGTAACTTACAACAAAACATGTTTGTACAGTAGCCTGCTAACAGCCAGATTAGAATTGTGTGTGAACTTAATTTATTTTGGTTTCCATCCATCCATTTCCTACTGTTTGTCCCTTTTTATGGGTGGTGGGGGGTCGCTGGAGTCTATCTCAGCTGCATTCGGGCGGAAGGCAGTGTACACCCTGGACAAGTCTCCACCTCATCGCACGGTCAACACAGACAACATTCACACTCACATTCACACACTAGGGCCAATTTAGTGTTGCCAATCAACATATCCCCAGGTGCATGTCTTTGGAGGTGGGAGGAAGCCGGAGTACCCGGAGTGAACCTACACAGTCCCGGGGAAAACATGCAAACCCGGTTCGATCCCAATCCCGGGATTGAACCCAGGACTGCTCAGGATTTTTGTATCGTGAGGCAGATGCACGAAGTAAATTAGTAAATTATATTTGTATAGCGTTTTTCTCTAGTGACTCAAAGCGCTTTACACAGTGAAACCCAATATCTAAGTTACATTTAAACCAGTGTGGGCGGCACTGGGAGCAGGTGGGTAAAGTGTCTTGCCCAAGGACACAACGGCAGTAACTAGGATGGCACAAGCGGGAATCGAACTTGCAACCCTCAAGTTGCTGACATGGCCACTCTACCAACCGAGTAGTGAAATTTAGAGGCTTACGATCCATTTATAACCACGCACAGGCTGAAACAAAAACGAAATGGTCTGACGTCTGGAAGAAGATAGACGTGTATCACCAAAATAGACGACTTTGGGTACTAGTGCTCGTTCTTGTTTGAAAAGATAGTCGCTGCAATGACACGTGAAACTTTACAAGCTGGGGCTGACTTTGATTACTGACAATTATTTTTTGTGTAACTTACAACAAAACATGGTTTTACAGTAGCCTGCTAACAGCCAGATTAGAATTTTTGTGTGGACTTAATTTATTTGGTTTCCATCCGTCCATTTCCTACCGCTTGTCCTTTTTTGGGGTGGCGGGGGGTCGCTGGAGTCTATCTCAGCTGCATTCGGGCGGAAGGCGGTGTACACCCTGGACAAGTCTCCACCTCATCGCACGGTCAACACAGACAGACAACATTCACACTCACATTCAGGGCCAATTTAGTGTTGCCAATCAACATATCCCCAGGTGCATGTCTTTGGAGGTGGGAGGAAGCCAAAGTACCTGAGAGAACCTACACAGTCACGGGGAAAACATGCAAACCCGGTTTGATCCCGATCCCGGGATTGAACCCAGGACTGCTCAGGATCTTTGTATCGTGAGGCAGATGCACGAAGTAAATTAGTAAATTATATTTTTATAGCGCTTTTTGAGTCACAGTGAAACCCAATATCTAAGTTACATTTAAACCAGTGTGGGTGGCACTGGGAGCAGGTGGGTAAAGTGTCTTGCCCAAGGACACAACGGGCAATAACTAGGATGGCACAAGCGGGAATCGAACTTGCAACCCTCAAGTTGCTGACACGGCCACTCTACCAACCGAGTAATGAAATTTGGAGCCTTGCGCTCCATTTATAACCACGCACAGGCTGAAACAAAAACGAAATGGTCTGACGTCTGGAAGAAGATAGATGTGTATCACCAAAATATACGACTTTGGGTACTAGTGCTCGTTCTTGTTTGATAAGATAGTCGCTGCAATGACACGTGAAACTTCACAAGCTGGGACTGACTTTGATTAGTGACAATAATTTTTTGTGTAACTTACAACAAAACATGTTTTTACAGTAGCATGCTAACAGCCAGATTAGAATTTTGTGTGAACTTATTTTATTTGTCTTCCATCCATCCATTTCCTACCGTTTGTCCCTTTTTATGGGTGGTGGGGGGTCGCTGGAGTCTATCTCAGCTGCATTCGGGCGGAAGGCAGTGTACACCCTGGACAAGTCTCCACCTCATCGCACGGTCAACACAGACAGACAACATTCACACTCACATTCAGGGCCAATTTAGTGTTGCCAATCAACATATCCCCAGGTGCATGTCTTTGGAGGTGGGAGGAAGCCAAAGTACCTGAGAGAACCTACACAGTCCCGGGGAAAACATGCATACCCGGTTCGATCCCGATCCCGGGATTGAATCCAGGACTGCTCAGGATCTTCTGTATCTTGAGGCAGATGCACGAAGTAAATTAGTAAATTATATTTGTATAGCGCTTTTCTCTAGTGACTCAAAGCGCTTTACATAGCGACACCCAATATCTAAGTTACATTTAAACCAGTGTGGGTAAAGCGTCTTGCCCAAGGACACAACGGCAGTAACTAGGATGGCACAAGTGGGAATCGAACCTGCAACCCTCAAGTTGCTGACACGGCCACTCTACCAACCGAGTAGTGAAATTTAGAGCCTTGCGCTCCATTTATAACCGCGCACAGGCTGAAACAAAAACGAAATGGTCTGACGTCAGGAAGAAGATAGATGTGTATCACCAAAATAGACGACTTTGGGTACTAGTGTTCGTTCTTGTTTGATAAGATAGCATTGACACGTGAAACTTTACAAGCTGGGACTGACTTTGATTACTGACAATTATTTTTTGTGTAACTTACAACAAAACGTGGTTTTACAGTAGCCTGCTAACAGCCAGATTAGAATTTTGTGTGGACTTAATTTATTTGGTTTCCATCCATCCGTTTTCTACCGTTTGTCCCTTTTTATGGGTGGCGGAGGGTTGCTGGAGCCTATCTCAGCTGCATTCGGGTGGAAGATGGTGTACACCCTGGACAAGTCTCCACCTCATCGCACGGTCAACACAGACAGACAATATCTAAGTTACATTTAAACCAGTGTGGGTGGCACTGGGAGCAAGTGGGTAAATTGTCTTGCCCAAGGACACAACGGGCAGTGACTAGGATGGCGGAAGCGGGGATCGAACCTGGAACCCTCAGCTTGCAGGAACGGCCGCTCTACCAACCGAGCTATACCGTCCCGTTACTAATGTTTCTGTAGAAGGACAAACATAGGACAAACCTTTCTATTTGTCAGAAAGCCCACTGTTTAATATTTTTGTCCTCATGCTTCACTGATGACAGTATTTGGCCAGCGCCATTTTGTCCTACTAATTTTGCCGGTCCTTGAACTCACCGTAGTTGGTTTACGTGTACAACTTTACCACAGAAAGGCATGTTTTATGCCACTCCTTCTTTGTCTCAGTGGCCTAGTGGTTAGTGTCCGCCCTGAGATCGCTAGGTTGTGAGTTCAAACCCATACTCATACCAAAGACTATAAAAAAAAGACCCGTTGTGTGAGTGAGACAAGACGAACCCCTCTTCCACCATTCATTTGGTTTGCAATCGCTTAAATTTAAACATTTGAGCACTATTAAAAAGAATACGAAAGACTTGTTTTTGTTTAATTACTCAATTTATTATTACAACCCAGGAGCGCTTCTTGGGGTAACAGTTGTACATGACACAAAGAAACCTTGGCAAGACTGGGAACGACCCTCTACTAGCGAGAAATAAATTGCTACGAGCGACAAATCTAGTGACCGGTGTTATTAGAAGCTTTTCTTGAGTCTTGGGGACCCTGAGGGTAAAACACATAGCAGTTACTGCCATTAATGAGCAGTAGCTCAAAGTCCAGACTGCTAACCAAACGCACATGTGCAAAGCTGCCTCTGTTTTCGCCTTAGCGTCAAAAGCAAGATGTAAATATCACGCTGAAATAATAAACCGCAACGTCCCAATCCCATCGTTCATGTTAATGAGCCAGTCAGTAGATGAGAATGTCACAGCCCTGCAGCATTTTGATTCTCTAATATTTTAGTTCGCCATCATGGTGAAGAAGGAGCTGAGCCGGAAGGCAAAGCTCTCAATTTACCGGTCGATCTACGTTCCCATCCTCACCTATGGTCATGAGCTTTGGGTTAAGACCGAAAGGACAAGATCACGGGTACAAGCGGCCCAAATGAGTTTCCTCCCTTAGAGATAGGGTGAGAAGCTCTGGCATTGGGGAGGAGCTCAAAGTAAAGCCGCTGAGGTGGTTCGTGCATCTGGTCAGGATGCCACCCGAACGCCTCCCTAGGGAGGTGTTTAGGGCACTTCCGACCGTTAGGAGGCCACGGAGAAGATCCAGGACACGTTGGGAAGACTATGTCTCCTGGCTGGCCTGGGAACGCCTCGGGATCCCCCGGGAAGAGCTGGACGAAGAGGCTGGGGATAGGAAAATCTGGGCCTCCTTGCTTAGGCTGTTGCCCCCGCGACCCGACCACGAATAAGCGAAAGAAGATGGATGGATGGATTCGCTACCTCGTGTATATTTTTATTTATTTATATGTATGTATGTGTGTGTATATGTATATATATATATATATATATATATATATATATATACACACAAACCCCGTTTCCATATGAGTTGGGAAATTGTGTTAAATGTAAATATCAACAGAATACAATAATTTGCAAATCCTTTTCAACCCATATTCAATAGAATGCACTACAAGGACAAGATATTTGATGTTCAAACCTCTAAACTTTATTTTTTTTTTTTGCAAATGGGAAAGAGTTACACTTTCAAAGCTTCAACAATTAATTTCCTCAGTTCCCAAACGTTTATTGAGTGTTGTTAAAAGAAAAGGTGATGAAACACAGTGGTGGACATGCCCTTTCCCAACTACTTTGGCACGTGTTGCAGCCATGAAATTCTAAGTTAATTATTATTTGCAAAAAACAAATAAAGTTTATGAGTTTGAACATCAAATATGTTGTCTTCGTAGCATATTCAACTGAATATGGGTTGAAAATGATTTGCAAATTATTGTATTCCGTTTATATTTATATCCAACACAATTTCCCAACTCATATAGAAACGTGTTTTGTGTGTATATATATATATATATATATATATATATATATGAAACTGCTGTGTTTTATTATTATTCCGCACATACGCGCTGTAATTTGACCCCCTTAACATGCTTCAAAACTCACCAAATGATGATGATGTCAAGTTATCGGTGGGAAAATGCATTTTTCGACAATATGATTTGCCTGAGCGCCTTGGAAAGACAACAGGTAACAACAGTAAAATGGATTAGAAAGGACAGATTAAAAAAATAAAAATGAAAAATAGAATAAAGTAGTTATTTTTTTTAATTTTTTTTTAACTTTGGACTATCCGTGGGCAGGATTTTAGACGCTGACGGGCCTTAGTTTGGGGACCCCTGGCCTAAACGACCACCTTTGTGTGTCACCAAAGTATCCTCGGCTTGCAGAAATATGCATTTTATTTTTCATTTGCCATTTTTATTTTTTTTCATTCAGAAAAAATTATGCTTGTGGCAAGAAAGATGTTTTCTTGCAACCTCTACCTGCCGATCCTTCTCATTTCATCAGCGGAGCGTCACCCCCCCCGTGCTCGCCCGGTGCAGCCAAGATGAAAATGCCAGAAGTGAGTGACTGATACCTGCCCACATCCTCGTAGTAGAAAGATGATACAAGACGCAATTATGCATGCGCGTTCTTCAACGTCGGCTGAAATGGAAAAAACATATTTCCTCTTTTTTTTTTTTTTTTTTATGATTTATCTGATGCAGCATCGCTAGGTCAACAGCAAATAGAAATGTAATGCAGAACTTCACACAAAAGTGGTGTCCCTCCCCCTGGATTGAAGGCCTTTGGGGTGGGTGAGGAATACCTGCCCGGATTTAGCTGGTGGATACTTTGTGATGACAAATGGCTGCTGCAGACGGCGATAATGCGACTTCATCTAGCGGTGGTGTCATCACATGCTGCCTCTCACAAATCAACACCTGATGAAAAACTGACACATGCGAGTAATCACATATTTGATGAAAAGCAGAACACATAAGCGTCTCACGATATTATTTCAGTCCGCTCTTCAAAGACGTTTGAACATTGGGGTTTTCTGTCACTTTTTTCCCCATTTTTTGTTAAATATTCGCCGTTTGCTTGTCCTTTATTTATTTTTACAATTTTGCTTCTTCGTCTTTGATGACCGATTCTGATACAATTTCTAATTTCCTTCAAAATGCATGATGGAAGAAGCTACAAAACAGCTTATTTCCGAAAAATACATGTTTGACCCAGCACACACGACATTGATACAACGTTTATTATACATACATGTCCTTTAAAACTGACAAAATAGATGTCCAACGTTGGATCAAAATTTTTGGTTGGGAAATGACCACATTTTAAAGGTCAAATCAACGTCCGAAACCAACATTAAGTGTTGTCAAAAAGCATGTTGGTTCAACGTTATATTTGAGTTGTAGAAAATTCAATGTTTGTTTATTTATATAGCCCCAAATCACAAATGTCTCAAAGGACTGCACAAATCATTACGACTACAACATCCTCGGAAGAACCCACAAAAGGGCAAGGAAAACTCACACCCAGTGGGCAGGGAGAATTCACATCCAGTGGGACGCCAGTGACAATGCTGACTATGAGAAACCTTGGAGAGGACCTCAGATGTGGGCAACCCCGCCCCCTCTAGGGGACCGAAAGCAATGGATGTCGAGCGGGTCTAAATACTGTGAAAGTTCAATCCATAATGGATCCAACACAGCCGCGAGAGTTCAGTTCAAAGCGGATCCAAGACAGCAGCGAGAGTCCCGTCCACAGGAAACCATCCCAAACGGAGGCGGATCAGCAGGCGAGCGGTCTATCCTGGGTCCCGACGAGTGGTCCATCCTGGGTCTCGACTCTGGACAGCCAGTACTTCATCCATGGTCATCGGACCGGACCCCCTCCATAAGGGAGGGGGGGACAGAGGAGAAAAAGAAAAGAAGCGGCAGATCAACTGGTCTTAAAAGGTCTATTTAAAAGCTAGAGTATACAGATGAGTTTTAAGGTGAGACTTAAATGCTTCTACTGAGGTAGCATCTCGAACTGTTACCGGGAGGGCATTCCAGAGTACTGGAGCCTGAACGGAAAACGCTCTATAGCCCGCAGACTTTTGTTGGACTCTAGGAATCACTAATAAGCCGGAGTCTTTTGAACGCAGATTTCTTGCCGGGACATATGGTACAATACAATCGGCAAGATAGGATGGAGCTAGACCGTGTAGTATTTTATACGTAAGTAGTAAAACCTTAAAGTCACATCTTAAGTGCACAGGAAGCCAGTGCAGGTGAGCCAGTATAGGTATATATGTATGTATATATGTATATAAAGGTATATACAGTATAGGTATATATGTATGTATATATGTATATAAAGGTATATACAGTACAGGCGTAATGTGATCAAACTTTCTTGTTCTTGTCAAAAGTCTAGCAGCCGCATTTTGTACCAACTGTAATCTTTTAATGCTAGACATGGGGAGACCCGAAAATAATACATTACAGTAATGGAGACGAGACGTAACAAAAGCATGGATAATGATCTCAGCGTTTCAGTGGACAAAATGGAGCGAATTTTAGCGATATTACGGAGATGAAAGAAGGCCGTTTTAGTAACGCTTTTAATGTGTGACTCGAAGGAGAGAGTTGGGTCGAAGATAATACCCAGATTTTTTATCGGGTCACCTTGTTTTATTATTTGGTTTTCAAACGTTAAAGTTGTATTATTAAATAGAGGTCGGTGTCTAGCAGGACCGATAATCAGCATTTCCCTTTTTTCTGGCGTTAAGTTGCAAAAAATTAGCGGACAAATTGGTTGGGAAATAACCAAATTTCAATGGTCAAATCAACATCAGAACCAAACATTGATTAAAAATTGTCATTCCAATTTTGTATTTGAGTTGTCGAAAATTGGTTGGGAAATGACCACATTTCAAAGGTCAAAATAACTTCAAAACCCAACATTGATCAAACGTTGTCAAAAAGCATGTCGTTTCAATCTTATATTTGAGTTGTAGAGAATTGATTGGAAAATGAGCACATTTCATTGGTCAAACCTTCTGTAAGTGCAAGTTAAATCTCTGTTATGCAAAGCAAAACCCAGTAATCAACAACACCAAGGTACGCCGCTGGCTTCGCTGGGCCCCGAGCTTATCTAAGATGGACTGATGCAAAGTGGAAAAGTGTTCTGTGGTCTGACAAGTCCAGATTTCAAATTATATTTGGAAACTGTGGACGTAGTGTCCTCCAGAACAAAGAAGAAAATAACCATCCGGATTGTTATAGGTGGAACGTTCAAAAGCCAGCATCTGTGATGGTATGGGGGTGTATTAGTGCCCAAGGCATAGGTAACTTACACATCTGTGAAGGCACCCTTAGTTCTGAAAGGTCCATCCAGGTTTAGAACAACATGTGTTGTCATCCAAGCAACGTTATCATGGACGCCCCTGCTTATTTCAGCAAAACAATGCCAAGCCACGTGTTACAACAGCGTGGCTTCGTAGTAAAAGAGTGTGGGTACTTTCCTGGGCCGCCTACAGTCCAGACCTGTCTGCCATCGAAAATGTGTGGCGCGTTATGAAGCGTAAAATCCGACAACAAGACCCCCGACTGTTGAACAACTTAAGCAAGAATGGTAAAGAATTCCACTTTCAAAGTTTCAACAATTAGTTTCCTCAGTTCCCAAACGTTTAATGAATGTTGTTAAAAGAAAAGGTGATGTAACACAGTGGTGAACATGCCCTTTCCCAACTACGTTGGCATGTGTTGCAGCCATGAAATTCTAAGTTAATTATTATTTACAAAAAAAATTACGTTTATGAGTTTGAACATCAAATATCTTGTCTTTCTAGTGCATTCAACTGAATATGGGTTGAAAAGGATTTCCAAATCATTGTATTCCGTTTATATTTACATCTAACACAATTTCACAACTCATATGGAAACGGGGTTTGTAGAAAATTGTTTGGGAAATGACCACATTTCAATGATCAAATCACTGTCAGAACCTAACATTGATTAAAGGTTGCCAAAAAGCATGTTGTTTCAATCTTAGAGTTGTAGAAAATTGGCTGCGAAATGACCACATTTCAATGGTCAAATCAATGTCAGAACCCAAGATTGATTGAACGTTGTCAAAAAGCATGTTTCCACCTTACAGTATGTTTGAGTTGTAGAAAATTGATTGGGAAATGAACACATTTCAAAGGCGAAATCAACGTCGCAACCCAACATTGATTAAACGTTGTGAAAAAGCATGTTTCAACCTTGTATTTGAGTTGTAGAAAATTGGTTGGGATATGACAAAGTTTTAATGGTTCAATTTTCAGAACCCAACATTAATTAAAGGTTGCCAAATAGCACGTTTTTTCAAACTCATATTTGAGTTGTGAACAATTGGTTGGGGAAATGACCACATTTCAATGCTCAAATCAACGTCAGAACCCAACATCGATTAAACGTTGTCAAAAAGCATGTTTCAACCTCATATTTGAGTCTTGGATAAAATGATTGAGAATGTACTGATGCAGACTCTGCACCTGAAGCCAACTCTCTTTGAAGCACTTTCTTTTTTGGAGGCATACTTGAGAATGAAATGAACTTTTCTTGTAAGGATTACAAGTGCACAAGATGACATGCTCACGAAGCAGAGAAAAGAATGCCCCGGTGCAAAGACATGAACCGCAGACGGCCTTGTTAGCATGACAATTGTAATCCCCGAAAGCTGCAGGCATGGCATAAGCGCATTCAACAACAAAGCTGAGGAAGGAGTAAACGAGGATGCGGTAACAGTTGCACCTTTTAGCATTTTGACTTCGGGGTTGTGCAGTCATTCATTGATCATGTGACGACGCAGGGTTTGCATTAGTAGTGATAGTTTGGTAGATGGATCGTTTCTTCGTATACACAAAAACATGTCAGGATGCATGAAGGACTTTGGAGTACGGATGTGAGGATCGAACGGCAGTATTGCCGATTTATGCCTTTTAATGCTAATGTCCTCTGGCTGACATGTTTAGTAACCCCCGGCTGACAAGCGGCTAGCGAGTGTCTCCATAAGCACTGAACTGCAACAAGTCAGTGTTCAAAAACAAGAAAAATAAAAAATTAGGGGTACTCACCGAACCCCTGGGGTTCAATCAAACCCAGGTTACGAACCA
Organism: Nerophis ophidion; assembly: GCF_033978795.1. NCBI lineage: Eukaryota > Metazoa > Chordata > Actinopteri > Syngnathiformes > Syngnathidae > Nerophis > Nerophis ophidion. Next base: position 31,173,557 of record NC_084637.1, read on the forward strand.
CTGTGTTAGAGGAACCATTGCAATGTTTTCTCACTACCTACTCAGTGGCCTTCTGGTTAGAGCGTCTGCCCTGAGATCAGTAAGTTGTGAGTTCAAACCCCGGCCGAGTCATACCAAAGACTTTGGGGGCATCCATAATACGCCGATAGGGAGAAGTTTCTGTTTACAGGATGAATCGGGTGCGTCTTGACCTCCGCTGAACCCCTGAGGCTGAGGGGTTCGGTAGGTTGTGAGTTAAAACCCCGGCCGAGTCAAACCAAAGACTATAAAAATGGGACCCATTATCTCCCTGCTTGGCACTTAAAATTAGAGGGGATAATTGTTTGGAGGTATCCATAATATACCAATAGGAAGAAGTCTTTGTTTATAGAATGAGTTGGGTGTGTCTTGACCTCCGCGGCGTAGCCTCTGCCAGACCTGAGGCCGACTCACCGAACCCCTGGGGTTCGATCGAACCCAGGTTAAGAACCACTGTGTTAGAGGAAACGTTGCAATGTTTTCTCACTACCTACTCAGTGGCCTTCTGGTTAGAGTGTCTGCCCTGAGATTGGTAAGTTGTGAGTTCAAACTTCGGCCGAGTCAAACCAAAGACTATAAAAATGGGACCCATTATCTCCCTGCTTGGCACTTAAAATTAGAGGGAATAATTGTTTGGAGGTATCCAGAATACACCAATAGGAAGAAGTCTTTATTTATAGAATGAGTTGGGTGTGTCTTGACCTCCGCGGCGTAGCCTTTGCCAGACCTTAGGCCGACTCACCGAACCCCTGGGGTTCGATCGAACCCAGGTTAAGAACCACTGTGTTAGAGGAAACATTGCAATGTTTTCTCACTACCTACTCAGTGGTCTTCTGGTTAGAGTGTCCGCCCGTGAGATCGGTAAGTTGTGAGTTCAAACCCCGGTCGAGGCAAACCAAAGACTATAAAAATGGGACCCGTTACCTCCCTGCTTGGCTTTAAAAGTTAAACAGAACAGTGAAAATTAGAGTGAACGTTGTTTGAAGGTATCCATAATACACCGAGAGGGAGAAGTTTTTATTTACACGCTGGGTCGTGTGTGTCTAGACCTCCGCGGCGGAGCCTCCGCCAATGTTGAGGCCGACTCACCGAACCCCTGGGGTTCGATCGAACCCATGTTGAGAACCACTGTGTTAGAGGAAACACTGCAATGTTTTCTCACTATCTACTCAGTGGTCTTCTGGTTAGAGTGTCTGCCCTGAGATTGGTAAGTTGTGAGTTCAAACTCCGGCCGAGTCATACCTAAGACTATAAAAATGGGACCCATTGCCTCCCTGCTTGTCACTCAAAATTTTAAAATTAGACGGAACAATGAAAATTAGAGCGAAAATTGTTTGGGGGTATCTATAATACACCGATAAGGAGAAGTTTTTATTCACACGATGATTCGGGTCTGCCAAACCCCTGAGGCCGACTCACCGAACCCCCGGGGTTCAATCGAACCCAGGTTACGAACCACTGTGTTAGGGGAAACTTTGCAATGTCTACTTACTACCTACTCTAACTTGTGGTTAGAGTGTCCGCCCTGAGATCGGTAAGTTGTGATTTCAAACCCCGGCCGAGTCATACCAAAGACTATGAAAATGGGACCCATTACCTCCCTGCTTGGCACTCAAATTTTTTAAATTAGAGGGATCGTTGTTTGGGGGTATCCATAATACGCCGATAGGGAGAAGTTTCTGTTTACAGGATGAATCGGGTGTGTCTTGACCTCCACTGAACCCCTGAGGCTGACTCACCGAACCCCTGGTGTTCGATCGAACCCAGGTTAAGAACCACTGTGTTAGAGGAAACATTGCAATGTTTTCTCACTACCTACTCAGTGGTCTTCTGGTTAGAGTGTCTGCCCTGAGATCGGTAGGTTGTGATTTCAAACCCCGGCCGAGTCATACCAAAGACTATAAAAATGGGACCCATTACCTCCCTGCTTGGCATTCAAAATTAGAAAACTAGCGGAAACGTTGCTTGGGGGTATCCATAATACGTCGATAGGGAGAAGTTTTAGCTTACACGATGACTCGGGTGTGTCTTGACCTCTGTGGCGGAGACTCCGCCGAACCCCTGAGGCCGACTCACCGAAACCCTGGGGTTTGATCGAACCCAGGTTAAGAACCACTGTATTAGAGGTAAAATTGCAATGTTTTCTCACTACCTACTTTGTGGTCTTGTGGTCAGTGTCCGCTCTGAGATCGGTAGGTTGTGAGTTCAAACCCCAGCCGAGTCAAACCAAAGGCTATAAAAATAGGAACCTGCTTAGCATTCAAAATTTGAAAATTTGCGGAAACGTTGCTTGGGGGTATCCATAATACGTCGATAGGGAGAAGTTTTAGTTTACACGATGACTCGGGTGTGTCTTGACATCTGCGGCGGGGACCCCGCCGAACCCCTGAGGCCGACTCACCGAAACCGTGGGGTTCGATCGAACCCAGGTTAAGAACCACTGTATTAGAGGTAAAATTGTAATGTTTTCTCACTACCTACTCCGTGGTCTTGTGGTTAGTGTCCGCTCTGAGATCGGTAGGTTGTGAGTTCAAACCCCAGCCGAGTCAAACCAAAGGCTATAAAAATAGAAACCTGCTTAGCATTCAAAATCAGAAAATTTACGGAAACGTTGCTTGGGGTTATCCATAATACGTCGATATGGAGAAGTTTTAGTTTACACGATGACTCGGGTGTGTCTTGACCTCTGCGGCGGAGACTCAGCCGAACCCCTGAGGCCGACTCACCGAAACCCTGGGGTTCGATCGAACTTGGGTTAAGAACCACTGTATTAGAGGTAAAATTGCAATGTTTTCTCACTACCTACTCCGTGGTCTTGTGGTTAGAGTGTCCGCTCTGAGATCGGTAGGTTGTGAGTTCAAACCCCAGCCGAGGCAAACCAAAAGCTATAAAATAGGACCCGTTACCTCCCTGCTTGGCATTCAAAATTAGAAAATGTGCGTGAACGTTGCTTGGGGTTATCCATAATACGTCGATAGGGAGAAGTTTTAGTTTACATGATGACTCGGGTGTGTCTTGACCTCTGTGGCGGAGACTCCGCCGAACCCCTGAGGCCGACTCACCGAAACCCTGGGGTTCGATCGAACCCAGTTTAAGAACCACTGTATTAGAGGTAAAATTGCGATGTTTTCTCACTGCCTACTCCGTGGTCTTGTGGTAAGAGTGTCCGCTCTGAGATCGGTAGGTTGTGAGTTCAAACCCCGGCCGAGTCAAACCAAAGACTATAAAAATAGGACCCATTACCTCCCTGCTTAGCATTCAAAATTAGAAAATTAGCGGAAAAGTTGCTTGGGGGTATCGATAATACCCTGATAGAACCCTGAGGCCGACTCACCGAAACCCTGGTGTTAACCGAATCTGGGTTAAGAACCACTGTTCTAGAGCCCTGAACGACACAAATAGTATTTTCAGTTTCAAACAAGACTAACTAGGACTTAACCTAATGTGTATTTTGTGACTTCTTTTGAATGGCGCTACGACACAGAAAAAAGTGATCCTTGACATAAGGGGTGGAGGGGCTGCTTATTAAATGCAAATGGTTCTTGCTGGTTCTCAGCTACAACCGGGTGGAAGGCGGGGCACACCCTGGACAAGTCGCCACCTCATCGCAAGGCCAACACAGATAGACAGACAACATTCACACTCGTAGCTGAGATAGGCGCCATCGCCCCCCGCGACCCCAAAAGGGAAAAAGCGGTAGAAAGTGGATGGATGGAAGGGTTCTTGCTGGTCATCCAACACATCAAATGCTCACACAGAACATGGCGCCTGCGCCCTACTTCCTACATGCCTACCGTCAGAGCTGTGGGCACCTACGGGCGTGCATTTATTTTAACGATTTTTTACACTGTTAGTGCACTTATAGCATTTGTGAAGTGCATGTTGTACCAGACTGATGGGTTCTTTTTTTTTTAGGTATTGCATGCAGGAGAAAATGTGTTGAAAGCGAATTCAATAATGCTTCCGTCAGTGGTGCTTGTTGGGGATCACGTAAGGTTCAAAATGAAGCGAGACAGCTGTGGCCTACTTCACAGGCCAAAGGCTAACGTTGACTTGCAGGCGTGTGAGTCAGTATTAGCTGATATATCTCGTGCGTGTTCTCTCCGCCACTCGTGTTTTTTTTGCAAGAACACAGCAACGTATTTCACTTTATTTGCTACCATTTGCCTCAAAAAACATTGCAGGATACAGTTTTTATGTCGTCAGCGCCAGCAAGGACTATACTCTGCTGGCCTAACATAACCAGAAATCGTGAGCACACAAACCCCGTTTCCATATGAGTTGGGGAATTGTGTTAGATGTAAATATAAACAGAATACAATGATTTGCAAATCATTTTCAACCCATATTCAGTTGAATATGCTACAAAGACAACATATTTGATGTTCAAACTCATAAACTTGATTTTTTTTTAATTAAATAATAATTAACTTTGAATTTCATGGCTGCAAAACGTGCCAAAGTAGTTGGGAAAGGGCATGTTCACCACTGTGTTACATCACCTTTTCTTTTAACAACACTCAAAAAACGTTTGGAAACTGAGGAAACCAATTGTTGAAGCTTTGAAAGTGGAATTCTTTCCCATTCTTGTTTTATGTAGAGCTTCAGTCGTTCAACAGTCCGGGGTCTCCCGTATTTTACGCTTCATAATGCGCCACACATTTTCAACGGGAGACAGGTCTGGACTGCAGGCGGGCCAGGAAAGTACCCGCTTATTTTTTTACGAAGCCACGCTGTTGTAACACGTGCTGGCATTGTCTTGCTGAAATAAGCAGGAGCGTCCATGAAAATGACGGCGCTTTAATGGCAGCATATGTTGCTCCAAAACCTGTATGTACCTTTCAGCATTAATGGTGCCTTCACAGATGTGTAAGTTACTCATGCCTTGGGCACTAATGCACCCCCATACCATCACAGATGCTGGCCTTTGAACTTTACATCGATAACAGTCTGGATGGTTCGCTTCCCCTTTGGTCCAGATGACACGATCTGCAATATTTCCAAAAACAATTCGAAATGCTGACTCGTCAGACCACAGAACACTTTTCCACTTCACATCGGTCCATCTTAGATGATCTCGGGCCCAGAGGTGTTTCTGGATGTTGTTGATAAATGGCTTTCGCTTTGCATAGTAGAGCTTTAACTTGCACTTACAGATGTAGTGACCAACTTTATTTAGTGACAGTGGTTTTCTGAAGTGTTCCTGAGCCCATGTGGTGATATCCTTTAGAGATTGATGTTGGTTTTTGATACAGTGCTGTCTGAGGGATTGATTTAATGTTGGTTTCCGGCCGTGCCGCTTACGTGGAGTGATTTCTCCAGATTTTCTGAACCTTTTGATGATATTATGGACCGTTAATGTTGAAATCCCTAAATTTCTTGCAATTGCACTTTGAGAAACATTGTTCTTAAACTGTTTGACTATTTACTCACGCAGTTGTGGACAAAGGGGTGTACCTCGCCCCATCCTTTCTTGTGAAAGACTGAGCATTTTTTGGGAAGCTGTTTTTATACCCAATCATGGCACCCACCTGTTCCCAATTAGCCTGCACACCTGTGGGATGTTCCAAATAAGTGTTTGATGAGCATTCCTCAGCTTTATCAGTAATTATTGCCACCTTTCCCAACTTCTTTGTCACGTTTTGCTGGCATCAAATTCTAAAGTTAATGATTATTTGCAATAAAAACAAAAAAATATGTCGACTTTGTAGCATATTCAACTGAATATGGGTTGAAAATTATTTGCAAATCATTGTATTACGTTTATATTTACATCTAACACCATTTCCCAACTAATGTGAAAACGGGGTTTGTAGAAAGGTGTTTGCGGAAGGAGTTTTTGCTCATCAAGTTCATTAAAAAAAAAAGTCTTAAACCCATTCAGTGTAGCTGTGGGGTTTTGGAACAACCACCGACTAAGTCAGTGTGTGTGTGTCGTCCACAAAAGGCCCACCCACTGCGAATCCAACCATAATCATGGTGGATTCGCAGCCAACTGTGAAAATCCCTTAAATGGACACACAAGGGTGTCGGCGAATCAGCCATTGCTTGTGCTGAACATGGGAGGGGGTAATTTATGATGCCCAATTATGTTCTAATTGTTTTTATTCAAATCAAAGATAAGTGGCCATTTCGAAGCGGGTGAATAGTTGGCCAGTGTGGAAATGAAGCAACATCTGTCTGGAGGACGCGGCCAAGAGAGAGACACAACTTCATCCTGCAGGGCTGACCAAATATATTTATTTCTGGCTGTCCAGAGTCGAGACCCAGGATGGACCGCTCGTCGGGACCCAGGATGGACCGCTCGCCTGTATCGGTTGGGGACATCTCTACGCTGCTGATCCGCTTGAGATGGTTTCCTGTGGACGGGACTCTCGCTGCTGTCTTGGATCCGCTTGAACTGAACTCTCGCGGCTGTGTTGGAGCCACTATGGATTGAACTTTCACAGTATCATGTTAGACCCGCTCGACATCCATTGCTTTCGGTCCCCTAGAGGGGGGGGGGGTTGTCCACATCTGAGGTCCTCTCCAAGGTTTCTCATAGTCAGCATTGTCACTGGCGTCCCACTGGATGTGAATTCTCCCTGCCCACTGGGTGTGAGTTTTCCTTGCCCTTTTGTGGGTTCTTCCGAGGATGTTGTAGTCGTAATGATTTGTGCAGTCCTTTGAGACATTTGTGATTTGGGGCTATATAAATAAACATTGATTGATTGATTGATTGATTGATCATGTAGATCAGAGGTCTCAAACTCAATTTACCTGTAGGGACACTGGATGGAGAGTCTGGGTGAGGCTGGGCCGCGAGAAAATATTACTTTCAAAAATATATATTCTTTTAGGTCATTATTTTTATTTTCAACACAAAATAAAATCAAAATAAATGAACAAAATGAGAATTAAGGAATGTGAGGTAATGCAAATTGAATAAAAAAAAAACAACAAAGATTTTAATTGGTCCAGGTTATCGGGGACTGTTATTACTGACGGACTGGTGTCGCGGTGTGACTGCAGCCACACACGTAAGAAAACCCGACGTTTCTGTCGCTTTCACTCATTTGCTACTTTTCCACTAATGCAGGGGTAGGCAACCCAGAACGTTGAAAGAGCCAAATAAAAAAAATTGTTGCCGTTGAGTTTACAGTTACGGTAACACAATTAGCCCCAAACGGGCTAACATCACGACTAACATGTTACACGTCCGATTCAACCAGCGACTCTGTCTGAGTGTCAGCGCTGGGGTCCAGTGCACCACAGTTTTGTATTGTCGCTGAGTCCTTCAGCGGAGTGCTTCGGAAGCTACTGTACCTCGGTTGGTAGAGTGGCCGTGCCAGCAACTTGAGGGTTGCCGGTTCAATTCCCGCTTCCGCCATCCTAGTCACTGCCGTTGTGTCCTTGGGCAAGACACTTTACCCACCTGCTTCCAGTGCCACCCACACTGGTTCGAATGTAACTTAGATATTGGGTTTCACTATGTAAAGCACTTTGAGTCACTAGAGAAAAAGCGCTATATAAATATAATTCACAATTCACACTTCATCTGGTGTCAATGTTCGGCCCTCGAGAGCCACATACCACACCGTGATTGGTAGATTCCTTCAGTTCCGTACACAACGCTGTCAAGCGCCATTCGTATAAAATGTGTGGGCCGAACTAGCATTAAACTTTCATATTAAGGTGAGGGCCGCAAAATAACTTCAATTACGGCGCGCGGGCCGTGTTTCTGAGACCCCTGATGTAGATGCTTTTTTTTTGTTTTGTTTGTTTTTAAATCACAAATGTCTCAAAGGACTGCACAAACCATTACGACTACAACATCCTCGGAAGAACCCACAAAAGGGCAAGGAAAACTCACACCCAGTGGGCAGGGAGAATTCACATCCAGTGGGACGCCAATGACAATGCTGACTATGAGAAACCTTGGAGAGGACCTCAGAAGTGGGCAACCCCCCCATCCCCCTCTAGGGAACCGAAAGCAATGGATGTCGAGCGGGTCTAACATGATACTGTGAAAGTTCAATCCATAGTGGCTCCAACACAGCCGCGAGAGTTCAGTTCAAAGCGGATCCAAGACAGCAGCGAGAGTCCCGTCCACAGGAAACCATCCCAAGCGGAGGCGGATCAGCAGCGTAGAGATGTCCCCAACCAATACACAGGCGAGCGGTCCATCCTGGGTCTCGACTCTGGACAGTCAGTACTTCATCCATGGTCATCGGACCGGACCCCCTCCACAAGGGGAGAGGGGGTCATAGTAGAATAAAGAAAAGAAGCGGCAGATCAACTGGTCTAAAAAGGAGGTTTATTTAAAGGCTAGAGTATACAGATAAGTTTTAAGGTGAGACTTAAATGCTTCTACTGAGGTAGCATCTCGAACTGTTACCGGGAGGGCATTCCAGAGTACTGGAGCCCGAACGGAAAACGCTCTATAGCCCGCAGACTTTTTTGGGGGCTTTAGGAATCACTAATAAGCCGGAGTCTTTTGAAAGCAGATTTCTTGCCGGGACATATAGTACAATACAATCGGAAAGATAGGATGGAGCTAGACCGTGTAGTATTTTATACGTAAGTAGTAAAACCTTAAAGTCACATCTTAAGTGCACAGGAAGCCAGTGCAGGTGAGCCAGTATAGGTATATATGTATGTATATATGTATATAAAGGTATATACAGTACAGGCGTAATGTGATCAAACTTTCTTGTTCTTGTCAAAAGTCTAGCAGCCGCATTTTGTACCAACTGTAATATTTTCATGCTAGACATGGGGAGACCCAAAAATAATACGTTACAGTAATCGAGACGAGACGTAACAAACGCATGGATAATGATCTCGGTGTCTTTAGTGGACAAAATGGAGCGGATTTTGGTGATATTACGGAGATGAAAGAAGGCCGTTTTAGTAATGCTTTTAATGTGTGACTCAAAGGAGAGAGTCGGGTCGAAGATAATACCCAGATTCTTTACTGAGTCACCTTGTTTTATTATTTGGTTGTTAAATGTTAGAGTTGTTTTATTAAATAAAGGTCGGTGTCTAGCAGGACCGATAATCAGCATTTCCGTTTTTTTGGCGTTGAGTTGCAAAAAGTTAGCGGACATCCATTGTTTGATTTCATTAAGACACGCCTCCAGCTGACTACAATCCGGCGTGTTGGTCAGCTTTAGGGGCTTGTAGAGTTGGGTGTCATCAGCATAACAGTGAAAGCTAATACAGTATTTGCGTATGATGTCACCTAGCGGCAGCATGTAGATGCTGAAGAGTGCAGGGCCAAGGACCGAACTCTGGGGAACTCCACACAGAGACCAAGATTTTTTTTTCATGTTGCTATAATCAGTGAGAACAAAAATGGCATTACCCACCCATTGTTTTTTTTCCTTTCCAATCTCAAATAGGCTCCGGAATGAAGGGAGCCAAGAAATCCTTCACTCATTAATTAAATGCATCTATAACTGTCAAACAGCAGCACGGTTGATGGAAATAAATGAATTCAGTTACAGTAGCTGTGGTTCACTATGAATAAGTGAGGCGTAATTGTGCAGCACACAATAAATCACGTTCTGGAACTGCGCCCTTTGCCTTTTAAAGGATAATATTAGACGCTTTATGAAGAAAAAGCTGCATGTTTCAGACACGAGGGCAGTATTGACGGAGATGACATCAAAGTATTCTGTGTCTTTCTAACTGTGTGCAAGTAAAACCTTTTTTAAAACACCATTTGAGGCTATTTCTGCATCATTGCATGCAGTGTTACAGGTGTTACTCACCTCAGCAATCCTGTAAATTAGATTGTAATGTGCAGATTTATTAAGTTAGTGTTTTGAATGAAAGAGGAAGTACAATGAAATTAAGAAGTGTAGCGCTTTTATTATGGTAAATCATATTTAAAAATACAAACCCCGTTTCCATATGAGTTGGGAAATTGTGTTAGATGTAAATATAAACGGAATACAATGATTTGCAAATCCTTTTCAACCCATATTCAATTTAATGCATTACAAAGACAACATATTTGACGTTCAAACTCAGAAACTTTATTTTTTTTTGCAAATAATAATTAACTTAAAATTTCATGGCTGCAACACGTGCCAACGTAGTTGGGAAAGGGCATGTTCACCTTTTCTTCTAACAACACTCAATAAACGTTTGGGAACTGAGGAAACTAATTGTTGAAGCTTTGAAAGTGGGATTCTTTCCCATTCTTTTTTTATGTAGAGCTTCAGTCGTTCAACAGTCCGGGTTCTCTGATGTCGTATTTTACGCTTCATTTACGCGCAACACATTTTCGATGGAAGACAGGTCTGGACTGCAGCCGGGCCAGGAAAGTACCCGCACTCTCTTTTTATGAAGCCACGCTGATATAACACGTGCTGAATGTGGCTTGGCATTGTCTTGCTGAAATAAGCAGGGGCGTCCATGAAAAAGACGGCGCTTGGATAAAATAAATAAATGATAAATGGGTTGTACTTGTATAGCGCTTTTCTACCTTCAAGGTACTCAAAGCGCTTTGACACTACTTCCACATTTACCCATTCACACACACATTCACACACTGATGGAGGGAGCTGCCATGCAAGGCGCCAACCAGCATCCATCAGGAGCAAGGGTGAAGTGTCTTGCTCAGGACACAACGGACGTGACGAGGTTGGTACTAGGTGGGAATTGAACCAGGGACGCTCGGGTTGCGCACGGCCACTCTCCCCACTGGCGGCATATGTTGTTCTAAAACCTGTATGTACCTTTCAGCATTAATGGTGCCTTCACAGATGTGTAAGTTACCCATGCCTTGGGCACTAATGCACCCCCATACCATCACAGATGCTGGCTTTTGAACTTTGCGTCGATAACAGTCTGGATGGTTCGGTTCCCCTTTGGTCCGGATGACACGATGTCGAATATTTCAATCAATCAATCAATTAATGTTTACTTATATAGCCCTAAATCACTAGTGTCTCAAAGGGCTGCACAAACCACTACGACATCCTCGGTAGGTCCACATAAGGGCAAGGAAAACTCACACCCAGTGGGACGTCGGTGACAATGATGACTATGAGAACCAAACAATTTGAACTGTTGACTCGTCAGACCACAGAACAGTCCATCTTAGATGATCTCGGGCCCAGAGAAGCGGGCGGCGTTTCTGGATGTTGTTGATGAATGGCTTTCACTTTGCATAGTAGAGCTTTAACTTGCACTTACAGATGTAGCGGCGAACTGTATTTAGTGACAGTGGTCTTCTGAAGTTTTTGTGAGCCCATGTGGTGATATCCTTTAGAGGTTGATGTCTGTTTTTGATACATTGCCACAGATTCTCTGAATCTTTTGATGATATTATGGACCGTAGATGTTGAAATCCCTAAATTTCTTGCAATTGCACTTTGAGAAACGTTGTTCTTAAACTGTTTGACTATTTGCTCACACAGTTGTGGACAAAGGGGTGTACCTCGCCCCATCCTTTCTTGTGAAAGACTGAGCATTTTTTGGGAAGCTGTTTTTTTTACCCAATCATGGCACCCACCTGTTCCCAATTAGCTTGCACACCCGTGGGATGTTCCAAATAAGTGTTTGATGAGCATTCCTCAACTTTATCAGTATTTTTTGCCACCTTTTCCAACTTTTTTGTCATGTGTCGCTGGCATCAAATTCTAAAGTTAATGATTATTTGCACAAAAAAAAAATGTTTATCAGTTTGAACATCAAATATGTTGTCTTTGTAGCATATTCAACTGAATATGGGTTGAAAAGGATTTGCAAATCATTGTATTCTGTTTATATTTACATCTAACACAATTTCCCAATTTTTGTACATTTTAGTTTAAAAAAAATCCGCAAAAAAATATGCATTACAAAATGGTCTCTGGGGCCAAACATAACTGGCCCTCAGTGAAAAAGACTTGGACACCTGGTAAAGGTGGGTGCTTACACTCCCAGACTGCTCTTCAAGAGGGTAGTTTAGAGGCAAAGACAAATGTAACTGTTTTGTTTGTTTTGTTTATAAATGGTTGTTTGAGGTTGTGCAGAGGAATTCTGGAGTAGTCCTTCCGGTATCATTATTCCTACATGCCATGCAGTCATGCCACCGGCTTGAAAACAGCCCGGAGCCCGATGCCGTAAAACACCATGTTTAACAGCTGCTGTGCGGCAATGTCTCACCTTTGCTCCTCCAAACAGTCTGGTTATTGTGGCCCATAAATATCCACGGGGGCCAAAAAAAAGCTGCGACAGTGCAGTAATTATTTGAAATGGTTCTTTTCTTACATACAGTCCTGGTCCAAAATGGACATACACTTGTAAATAACATCATGTCGTGGCTGTGTTGAGTTTACAATAATTTCTACAACTCTTATTTTTTTATGATAGAGTGATTGGAGCACATACTTGTTGGTCACAAAAAAAAAAAAATCATGAAGTTTGGTTCTTTTATGAATTTATTATGGCTCTACTGAAAATGTGAGCAAATCTGCTGGGCCAAAGGTCTACTGAAATGAGATTTTCTTATTTAAACGGGGATAGCAGGTCCATTCCGCGTGACATACTTGATCATTTTGCGATATTGCCATATTTTTGCTTAAAGGGGAACATTATCACCAGACCTTTGTAAGCGTCAATATATACCTTGATGGTGCAGAAAAAAGACCATCTATTTTTTTAACCGATTTCCGAACTCTAAATGGGTGAATTTGGGCCAATTAAACGCCTTTCTGTTTATCGCTCTTTTTGCGATGACGTCAGAACGTGACGTCTCCAAGGTAATACAGCCGCCATTTTCATTTTCACATTACAAACACCGGGTCTCAGCTCTGTTATTTTCCGTTTTTTCGACTATTTTTTGGAACCTTGGAGACATCATGCCTCGTGGGTGTGTTGTCGGAGGGTGTAACAACACTAAGAGGGAGGGATTCAAGTTGCACCACTGGCCCGAAGATGCGAAAGTGTCTTCCGCCAGACCCCCATTGAATGTACCAGAGTGTCTCCACATTTTACCGGCGATGCTAAGACAGACATGGCACAGAGATGTATGGATAACCTGCAGATGCATTTGCAACCATAAAGTCAACGAAATCACAAAGGTGAGTTTTGTTGATGTTGACTTACGTGCTAATCAGACATATTTGGTTGCGACGTGACTGCCAGCTAATCGATGCTAACATGCTACGCTAATCGATGCTAACATGCTATTTACCGGCGGTGCTAAACAGACATGGTACAGAGATGTATGGATAACCTGCAGATGCATTTGCAACTATATCACGTTTCCTTCCACCCACATTTAATGCGAAACAAACACTTAACAATCGACGGATTTAAGTTGCTCCAGTGTCAAAAGATGCGAAAGTCCTGATCGTTTGGTCCGCACATTTTACCGGCGATGCTAACGCAGCTATTCGGCCATGCTATGGCTATGAATAGTGTCAATAGCTATTCGCTCAATAGCTTCGGTTTCTTCTTCAATACTTTCATACTCCAACCATCTGTTTCAATACATGCGTAATCTGTTGAACCGCTTAAATCGCTGAAATCCGAGTCTGAATCCGAGCTAATGTCGCTATATCTTGCTGTGGTATTCCCATTGTTTGTTTACATTGGCAGCACTGTGTGACGTCACAGGGAAATGGATAGTCGCATCGCAAATAGCGAAAATCAAGCACTTTAAAGCTTTTTTTAGGGATACTTGGGGACTGATAAAATTTTGAAAAAAACTTCAAAAAATACAAGCCACTGGGAACTGATTTTTATTGTTTTTAACCCTTTTGAAATTGTGATAATGTTCACCTTGAAAGGATTTAGTAGAGAACATCGACCATAAAGTTCGCAACTTTTGGTGCGGATTAAAAAAGCCTTGCCTGTACCGGAAGTAGCAAACGATGTGCGCATGACGTCACGGGTTGTGGAGCTCCTCACACCTGAACATTGTTTACAATCATGGCCACCAGCAGCCAGAGCGATTCGGACCGAGAAAGCGACGATTTCCCCCTTAATTTGAGCGAGGATGAACGATTCGTGGATGAGGAAATTTAGAGTGAAAGACTAGGAAAAAAAAAAAGGCGATAGCCATGGGAGTGATTCATATGTTATTAGACACATTCACTAGGATAATTCTGGAAAATCCCTTATTTGCCTATTGTTTTAGTGAGATTATACAGTACCTGAAAGTCGGAGGGGTGTGGCCAGGGGTGTGTTGACCCAGTGTCTCTGAGGGACGTCACACAGCTGCAGCAGGATGCAAGTTCCGCTGATGTCTCGGGTAAGAGCTGACTTATTACCACTATTTTCTCACCGAAAATTGCCGGTTGACATTTGGTCGGGATTCATGTTCGCTTGACCGCTCTGATCCATAGTAAAGCTTCACCTTCAGGAATTTTAAACAAGGAATCACCGTGTGTTTGTGTGGCTAAAGGCGAAAAACTTTCTACCTCCATCTTTCTACTTTGACTTCTACATTATTAATTGAACAAATTGCAAAAGATTCAGCAACACAGATGTCCAGAATACTGTGTAATTATGCGATTAAAGCAGACTACTTATAGCTTGGACCGGGCTGGAAAATAATGTCCGCTACAACCGGTGATGTCAAACGCACGCGTCATAATACGAGTCATCATACCACGACGTTTTCAACACGACACTTCGCGGGAAATTGAAAACTGCAATTTAGTAAACTAAAAAGTCTGTATTGGCATGTGTTGCCATGTTAATATTTCATCATTGATATATAAACTAGGATTTAGTAGAGAACATCGACGATAAAGTTCGCAACTTTTGGTGCTAATAAAAAAGCCTTGCCTGTACCGGAAGTAGCAGACGATGTGCGCGTGACGTCACGGGTTGTGGAGTTCCTTACATCTGAACATTGTTTACAGTCATGGCCACCAGCAGCGAGAGCGATTCGGACCGAGAAAGCGACAATTTCCCCATTAATTTGAGCGAGGATGAAAGATTCGTGGATGAGGAAATTAAGAGTGAAGGACGAGGAAAAAAAAAAAAAGGTGATTGCCATGGGAGCGATTCAGATATTATTAGAAACATCCATCCATTTTCTACCGCTTATTCCCTTTTGGGGTCGCCGGGGGGGCTGGTGCCTATCTCAGCTACAATCAGGCGGAAGGCGGGGTACACCCTGGACAAGTCGCCACCTCATCGCAGGGCCAACACAATTATTATAAACATTTACTAGGATGATTCTGGAAAATCCCTTTCCTGCCTATTGTTTTAGTTCTCTGGCTGCCCCTTTTTGGATTCTCGACCTCCCGCTTGGAGATGGAAGGAAGGCGGTCTGAACATCCCCTCAGGTGTGCTGATTGCTGATGGAAAGCAGCATACCTGAAGCTGATGATCAGACGGCCTTCAAAAGCCTGCTCAACCTGCTATCCGGCGCCAGAACATAATTCATCTGTTGGAGTACCTAGTCTTCCTTCGTTCTACATGAAGCTGTTCGTCTCATCTGGTCCTGTGGTTCCCTGTTCCTTTCTGGTTCTCTGGCTGACCCTTTTTGGATTCTCGACCTCCCGCTTGGAGATGGAAGGAAGGCGGTCTGATCATTAGCTTCAGGTGTGCTGATTGCTGAAACTGATGATCAGACCGCCTTCAAAAGCCTGCTCAACTTGCTATCCGGCGCCAGAACATAATTCATCCGTTGGAGTACCTAGTATTCCTTCGTTCCACATGATGAGTTGTTCGTCTCATCTGGTCCTGTGGTTCCCTGTTGTTCCCTTCTGGTTCTCTGGCTGACCCTTTTTGGATTCTCGACCTCCCGCTTGGACACGGAAGGAAGGCGGTCTGATCATCAGCTCCAGGTGTGCGGATTGCTGATGGAAAGCAGCTGCTGCTGCCGGCCGGAGTGACGCAAGCAGGAGCTGAAAGGCCGTGGGCGTGTCCCGAGGTGCGCTCCGAGGGGCTCAATGAAGAATGCGCATGCCAACGAGGTTGGGTCTTGGGCGCAGTTGGGTGTTCCAGTAGGACAATGACCCGAAACATGTCAGAAGTGGTAAAGGAATGGCTAAATCAGGCCAAAATTCAGGTTTTTGAATGGCCTTCCCAAATCCTTGACCTATACCCGATTGAGAATATGTGGACAATGCCGAAGAAACAAGTCCATGTCAGAAAACCTACAAGAATTTGGAGGTAATCTTCCATTTTCATTGTCCCATTTACTCTCTGTAAAGCACCAGTTTCATTGGCAGCAAAACAGGCCCAGAGCATAATACTACCACCACCATGCTTGACTATAGGTATGGTGTTCCTGGGCTTAAAGGACTCACCTTTTCTCCTCCAAACAAATTGCTGGGTATTGTGGCCAAACAGCTCCATTTTTGTTTCATTGACCACAGAACTTTCCTCCAGAAGATCTTATCTTTGTCCATGTGATGTCAAACTTGCAAAGTACGACACGATCGATCACCAGGAGCCTCGGAGCAGATAACTATAAATACACAAACACGCTAAAAATGTTTCCCAAGCCATTTCAAATAAATGCCATCATAATTAATTTGCCGTATTTCCTTGAAATGCCGCCGGGTCGCTAATTAATTTAAAACCTCTTCTCACTCCGGCGCTTACCAAAGGCATGCGGTAAATTTAGGCCTGAGCTTAAAAATTTGAGTGTGATGTAAGGATACCATCATGAAAAGCACATTTAATAAAAACAACATTATTATGGTCTTACCTTTTACTTATAAATGAAGTCCATGTGCAGCTCCTTCTGATCAAAAGCATCGACAACTTGTTTATAGAAGTCTTCCTTATCTTTCTTCGGTTTTAAAAATCTCTCTGTCTTGATGGAGATCTTCCTTTATTACCTCCTGCTTCGATTGAAAGTCCAGTTTAGAAAACGGTTTCATTTTAGATATGTAATCCTCCATGTTAAAAGTGCAAGCGAGAGGAAAAAATGAACAATTGCTGCTTGTTGTCACTTCTTCTGCAGCCGAGTAGTCGCAAGAAGGATCACTAGCGCCCTCTACCACCAGGAGGCGGGAGTCATTTAATGACTCATATTTGACACACGCAGCTACGGTATATTAATAAAACATAGCTACTTACTGTTCTTTTTAGCATATTCAATAGCTTGGACCTTAAATCTTACTGAATAGCTCTTAATCTTCTTCCTTTATGCGATTTAAAATGATTTGAAATCAGCCTCCTCCATTTTGAAAATTATGACAGGTGAAGTGTCACTCGTGACGTGACGAGTTTGACCCTGCGGAAATTCTAGTTAAATGCTAATTATTTTGAGAAAACAGTTCGACCTGGCGTAAATTCTAGACATGCGCCAATAAAAATAATATTTTGCAAAACGAGTTTGACCCAGCGTTAATCCTGAGCCGGCGGTAATGCTAAGCATGCGCTAATTATTTTGCGAAACGAGTTTGACCCGGCAGTAATTCTAGCCAGGCGCATACTATATACCCGGCGGCAATTCAAGTAAAAACGGTATTTTTAATGGGAAGTACTCTAGAACAGTGGTCCCCAACCTTTTTGTATCCGCTTAATAATTAGTCCCGCGGCCCGGGGGGGTGTCCTTTTTTTTTCTTTTTTTCTTCTTTGTCATGAAAAAGGGACGTTTTTGTCATGAAAAAGGGAGTTTTGTGTGGTTAGTGCACTATTTGTAAGTGTATATTGTGTTTTTTATGTTGATTTAATAAAAAAAAAATTCTTCTGCGGCCCGGTACCAATCGGGCCACGGC
>NC_084637.1:31196243-31361243 GCF_033978795.1 Nerophis ophidion
AAGATTGCACACACTTGTAAAGAAGACAATGTCATGGCTGTCTTGAGTTTTTAAAGACTCTTATACAAACCCCGTTTCCATTTGAGTTGGGAAATTGTGTTAGAGGTAAATATAAACCGAATACAATGATTTGCAAATCCCATATTCAGTTGAATATGCTACAAAGACAACATATTTGATGTTCAAACTGCTAAAAAATATGTTTCTTTGCAAATAATAATTAACATTAGAATTTGATGCCAGTAACACGTGACAAATAAGTATCAAAATGGATACATGGATGATACAGCAGAGGATTAGGAGAATGTCATGTGGTCAGATGAAACCAAAATAGAACTTTTTGGTATAAACTCAACTCGTCGTGTTTGGAGAAAGAAGAATACTGAGTTGCATCCCAAGAACACCATACCTACTGTGAAGCATGGGGGTGGAAGCATCATGCTTTGGGGCTGTTTTTCTGCTAAAGGGGACAGGACGATTGATCCATGTTAAGGAAAGAATGAATGGGACCATGTATCGTGAGATTTTGAGCAAAAAACCTCCTTCCATCAGTGAGAGTTTTGAATGGTTGACCAAATACTTATTTTCCACCATAATTTACAAATATCCATCCATCTTCTTCCGCTTATCTGAGGTCTGGTCAAGGGGGCAACAGCCTAAGCAGGGAAACCCAGACTTCCTTCTCCCCAGCCACTTCGTCTAGCTCTTCCCGGGGGATCCCGAGGCGTTCCCAGGCCATCCGGGAGACATAGTCTTCCCAACGTGTCCTGGGTCTTCCCCGTGGCCTCCTACCGGTTGGACGTGCCCTAAACACCTCCCTAGGGAGGCGTTCGGGTGGCATCCTGACCAGATGCCCGGACCATCTCATCTGGCTCCTCTCCATGTGGAGGAGCAGCGGCTTTACGTTGAGTTCCTCCCGGATGGCAGAGCTTCTCACCCTATCTCTAAGGGAGAGACCCGCCAGACGGCGGAGAAAACAAATTTCTGCCACTTGTACCCGTGATCTTATCCTTTCGGTCATGACCCAAAGCTCATGACCATAGGTGAGGATTGGAACGTGGATCGACCGGTAAATTGAGAGCTTTGCCTTCCGGCTCAGCTCCTTCTTCACCACAACGGATCGGTACAACGTCCGCATTACTGAAGACGCCGCACCGAATTTACAAATATATTCTTTAATATTCCTATAATGTGAATTCCTGGATTTTTTTTTTTTCACATTCTGTCTCTCACAGTTGAAGTGTACCTATGATGAAAATTACAGACCTCTGTCATCATTTTAAGTGGGAGAACTTGCACAATCGGGGGCTGACTAAATACTTTTTTGCCCCACTGTATATATTATCACACAACTTTAATACGCTTAAAGTCCGTTGCGATAATTATTAGCTATTGCCCTCAAGCTGCATGTTTTCTATCTGTGCAAGGACAAAACGTATTGTCTGAGTGGTGGCCTCAGCTGCAGATGTTATCTTTGCCAAGGACTTCGATTACCTCAACAAATATAAGATAACAGCACACAGACGAAGCAGAAAAAAGGAAATCACAAGGCCCCAGCATATTCCGTCACATATTGAGCGTACTGGATCTACTTTGCATAATACATGTGACCACTCCTTTTAGAGACGGCCTCAGTGATGTTGACTATCGAACTCCTGAATAAATAAAGGGACGCGGGAGCTGAACCTCAGAGCGTGGGGCGAGACTGGGACTGAGTGTGCACTGTAGTTATTATCTTAAATATCAGTACATCATGGACCATGCGGTACTCAGCAACCAGTATTAGAATCAATAACAATTTTAATTGGCATTACTGTTCGCAGTTGTGAAGTGAATTATATTTATATAGTGCTTTTCTCTAGTGACTCAAAGCGCTTTACATAGTGAAACCCAATATCTAAGTTACATTTAAACCAGTGTGGGTGGCACTGGGAGCAGGTGGGTAAAGTGTCTTGCCCAAGGACACAACGGCAGTGACTAGGATGGCGGAAGCGGGAATCGAACCTGCAACCCTCAAGTTGCTGGCACGGCCACTCTACCAACCGAGCTATACTGCCCCAGTGTACCTATGATGAAAATTACAGACCCATCCATCCATCCATTTCCTACCGCTTATTCCCTTTCAGGGTCGCGGGGGGCGCTGGCGCCTATCTCAGCTACAATCGGGCGGAAGGCAGGGTACACCCTGGACAAGTCGCCACCTCATCACAGGGCCAACACAGATAGACAGACAACATTCACACTCACATTCACACACTAGGGCCAATTTAGTGTTGCCAATCAACCTATCCCCAGGTGCATGTCTTTGGAGGTGGGAGGAAGCCGGAGTACCCGGAGGGAACCCACGCATTCACGGGGAGAACATGCAAACTCCACACAGAAAGATCCCGAGCCTGGATTTGAACCCAGGACTGCAGGAACTTCGTATTGTGAGGCAGACGCACTAACCCCTCTTCCACCGTGAAGACCTCTGTCATTATTTTAAGTGGGATAACTTGCACAATCGGGGGCTGACTAAATACTTTTTTGCCCCTCTGTATATATTATCACACAACTTTAACACGCTTAAAGTCCGTTGCGATAGTTATTAGCTATTGCCCTCAAGCTGCATGTTTTCTATCTGTGCAAGGACAAAACGTATTGTCTGAGTGGTGGCCCCAGCCGCAGATGTTATCTTTGTTTTAGCCCGCTAACAGCCAAGGACTTCCAGGACTTTAACGAATATAAGATGGCAGCACACAGACGAAGCAGAAACAAGGAAATCACAAGGCCCCAGCATATTCCGTCACATATTGAGCGTACTGGATCTGTTTTGCATAATACATGTGACCACTCCTTTTAGAGGCGTCCTCAGTGATGTTGACTATCAAACTCCTGAATAAATAAAGGGACGCGGGAGATGAACCTTTAGTTATCTTAAATATCAGTACATCATGGACCATGCGCTACTCTGCAACCAGTGATAGAATCGATAATTTTAATTGCCATTATTGTTCACAATTATTTAGCTATAAACAATCCTGGATTTCTGCAAATGTTTCCGGACGACTTTTCTAGCACTTTTGGCGTTATTTCCGACAGCAGGCGCACAGTGACTTGTCCGTGTTTCTATCCAGAGATCTTCCAGACAGGACCCAATTGATCGGCAAGGGGGGGATGATTTATTAGCACTGCCGAGCTCTTACTCATCTAAACCTCCCAGGAAGACTGGATTACGCCGAGCGAGCGCACTGTGTCACATCCACGCCCGCGAACAAAACGAGTAATCTGGCAAGACGGGGGGGGGAAGCGGCACGGCTGCTTGACTGACTGCACTCGTTCAGAAAAAGTAAATGGAGCCGGCTTGATGGATGCGGGGCGGGTGGAAGCATGTGCACATGGTGAACGAGCAGAGATTTGCATATTCATTCAAGTCAAAAGTTTAAGAAGACGGCGATGTAACGGATGTAAATTCAGCTGCGTGTGAAGAACATTACAAAGCTTGAGAGGATCTGGGCTTGAATTATAATAACATTACATATTTTTCAGATGTATATACCGTATTTCCTTGAATATAGTATGCGCCTGCCTAGAATTAACGCCGGGTCAAACTCGTTTCGCAAAATATTTTTTATTAGCGCATGTCTACAATTTCCGCCTGGCAAAACACATTACGCAAAATAATTAGCGTATGCCTAGAATTTCCACCGGGTCAAACTCGTCACGTCACGAGTGACACTTCACCTGTCATCATTTTCAAAATGGAGAAGGCTGATTTCAATAATTTAAAATCGCATAAAGGGAAGAAGATTAAGAGCTTTTCAGTAGGATTTAAGGTCCAAGCTATTGAATATGCTAAAAAGAACAGTAAGCAGCTATGTTTTATTAATTTACCGTAGCTGCGTGTGTCAAATATGAGTCATTAAATGACTCCCGCCTCCTGGTGGTAGAGGGCGCTAGTGATCCTTCTTGCGACTACTCGGCTGCAGAAGAAGTGACAACAAGCAGCAATTATATATTTTTTCCTCTCGTTTGCACTTTTAACATGGAGGATTACATATCTAAAATAAAACAGTTTTCTAAACTGGACTTTCAATCGAAGCAGGAGGTAATAAAGGAAGATCTCCATCGAGACGGAGAGACTTTTAAAACTGAAGAAAGATAAGGAAGACTTCTATAAACAAGTTATCGATGCTTTTGATCAGAAGGAGCTGCGCATGGACTTCATTTATAAGTAAAGGTAAGACCATAATAAAGTTTTTTAATTAAATGTGCTTTTCATGATGGTATCCTTACATCACACTCAAATTTTTACCACCAGGAGGCGGGAGTTATTTAATGACTAATATTTGACACACGCAGCTACGGTATATTAATAAAACATAGCTGCTTACTGTTCTTTTTAGCATATTCAATAGCTTGGACCTTAAATCCTACTGATTAGCTCTTAATCTTTTTCCCTTTTTGCGATTTTAAATAATTGAAATCAGCCTCCTCCATTTTGAAAATAATGACAGGTGAAGTGTCACTGGTGACGTGACGAGTTTGACCCGGCGGAAATTCTAGTATATGCTAATTATTTTGCGAAACAAGTTTGACCCGGTGGAAATTCTAGACATGAGCTAATAAAAATAATATTTTGCGAAGCAAGTTTAATTTGGCAGTAATCCTAGTCAGGCGCATACTATATACCGGCGGCAATTCAAGGAAATACGGTATTCTGATTCTAAATTGCATGATTTTATAAATATATTTTCATTTGGTCCAAGCTGGTGTGGTTATCATTAAAGTTAAAGATACGTAATGTGATAAAAAGCAATTCCGGCAAACCCACAGCCGCAGAGACTGTGGGGATGGTCTTGACTGTTGCCGTGGTGATGATCTGTGACTGACAGTCATGACAATGCCACTCCTAATGAGCACTCGTGCTGCAGGAATTTTCACGGAGACAATGCCATGTTTGAATACCTCATTAGGTGGACGGAACATGCAGTAAGGGAATTAAATTATTTTCTGCAGAGATGGGGGCTAGAAGTTTGTTCATTTGCGTTCTGAAATTTTCACCTCAACGTGACGGTGACTCCTGAGTCGAGACAGACGGCCGCCCTACCGAGCCTGGCTGGTGTCACAGGTTTCTTCCCATTTTTTTATGCATCCATTGCCGTTTTTGATTTGATAATGTGGTGTTTATTTGGTTCCTTCTTTCTTTTTCGAATGCTGCTTATGGTGCAGGGGTGGGACCAGACAAGATCTGCTTTTTTCTTTTTCCACTTCTTTTGGACAAATTGAGCAAAAATGTGTGCTTGTGAAGTTTTAACATGTTCTAAATGGAGTTCTCCCAATACCAATATTTTGGTACCGGTACAGGTACCAAAATGTATTTTGGTACTTTTCTAAATAAAGGGGATCACACAAAATGTAATTATCGGCTTTGTCATGATCCGCTACCCGGATCATAGACTTTTGGGGATTTATGAGTTTGTTTATGCACTTCCTTATTTACCTTGTTACCATGGTTTTCGTATTTGTTCCACCTGCTACTTTCGGTTGCCGCGCACCTGTGTTTTGATTACTGCCCTTATTTAAGCCTGCCTTGTCTGGATCTTTTGTTTGCTCTAAGCGACATTCACGTGGGTATCATCTAAGTATATACTTGTGCTAAGTTTCACCTTAGCTTCTCCTGCGCTCTGCACGTCATTTTTGGACTCTTGACTGACTAAGTTTAGCGTTAGTTTCTCATGCGTAGGCACGCGCTTTCTTTTGCCTTTTTGTACCAGTGTTGTTTTATTTTTGTGCATTAAATCAAGCTCTTACCTGCTATTCCTGCCTGTCTGGTCCATATTGCATCTTGGGGTGACAAAATGCGCATCACTATGCGCGCCCCACGTGACAGGCTTTATTTTAACAAAAATAATAGGGTACATTTATCATATTGTCATGTCTTTGTGATCATGTTCTGTTTAGTTATGTTCTGTTTTGTTTTTGACTCCATTAGTTCCTGTTTTTTGACTCCATTGTTTTGTTTCCATCCCTACCAATCAGTTCACCTGTCTACACGACTCAGGCACCTGATTCATTTGAAGTCACGCACCTGTTTTCCAGCACCACAGCACTATTTAAGCCTGTAGTTGCCAGGCAGTCAGTCTGGCGACATCACCCTCTATTGCCTTCTACTCACCCTCCACACTACCTTGTTATCCATGCCGATGATCAATGTTCCTTTCTCATTCCAAGTACGTTTTTCGTTATTCATGCCATAGTGCAAGTTTTGTTTTATGTCCATAGTTTTGCCTTCATGCAAGTTTTTGATTTCATAGCCACGTTTTCTTTGTTCCTGTTTATAGTTAAATTAAAATATACCATTACCTTCACGTTGTGTCCGGTCCAATCGCTTTGCGGCACGGGAAAACAAACCACACCAAAGTCCACGTCTTGAACCATTTGTTTCTTATTACAAGTTTGTCCTTAAATAAAAATAAAATAGTGAACATGCAAGACAACTTGTCTTTTAGTAGAGAATAGATGGATGGATTTCTTACAATTGATGTGACTTATTGAACAGGTGTGGTTGGAAATGGATGGATAGATTAAAATGCATAAGAATGTTTTATATGTTGAACGTTATTTTTAACACCGATTACCAGCGGAATTATTCATTACTAATCGTGTTAGGCAATGTCAGCTCAGATGTATCTGAGAGCCAGATACAAACATCAAAAGAGCCACATCTGGCTCTAGAGCCATAGGTTCCCTACCCCTGCTCTAGAACAAAGAGGAAGCGAACCATTCAGACTGTTATCGACGCAAAGTTCAAAAGCCAGCATCTGTGATGGTATGGGGGTGCATTAGTGCCCAAGGCATGGGTAACTTACACATCTGTGAAGGCACCATTAATGCTGAAAGGTACATACAGGTTTTGGAGCAATATATAATGCCATCCAAGCAACATTATCATGGACGCCCCTGCTTATTTCAGCAAGACAATGCCATCGGCTGGGGACATCTCTGCGCTGCTGATCCGCCTCCGCCCGGGATGGTTTCCTGCTGGCTCCGCTGTGAACGGGGACTCTCGCTGCTGTGTTGGATCCGCTTTGGACTGGACTCTCGCGGCTGTGTTGGATCCATTATGGATTGAACTTTCACAGTATCATGTTAGACCCGCTCGACATCCATTGCTTTCCTCCTCTCCAAGGTTCTCATAGTCATCATTGTCACCGACGTCCCACTGGGTGTGAGTTTTCCTTGCCCTTATGTGGGCCTACCGAGGATGTCGTAGTGGTTCGTGTTGTGGTTTGTGCAGCCCTTTGAGACACTAGTGATTTAGGGCTATATGAGTAAACATTGATTGATTGAAAGCTTCAAAAATTGGTCTTCTCAGATCCCAAACGTTTATTGAGTGTCGTTAAAAGAAAAGGTGATGTAACACAGTGGTGAACATGCCCTTTCCCAACTACTTTGGCATGTGTTGCAGCCATGAAATTCAAAGTTAATTATTATTTGCAAATAAAAAAGTAAGTTTATGAGTTTAAACATCAAATATATTGTCTTTGTAGTGCATTCAATTGAATATGGGTTGAAAATTATTTGCAAATAATTGTATTCCGTTTATTTTTACATCTAACACAATTTCCCAACTCATATGGAAACGGGGTTTGGACAAAAGAGAAACCCGTCGCCAAATTCTGCATTTTCTTGGGATTTTGTCAGCGTTGAAAGACAGGTTATCAGTTCTCGGACTGTCTATTCTTCAACGTAGCAGTTGTTACAAAGGAGGTCTGCAGTGCAGCCAGAGTTGGTCTCATTCCAGACTAAATCACGTCCCAGTGGCTCATTCTGGTCGCCATGACTTAATCAGCCTTGTCACAGCAGGATCAGGGAGGCACAGATGTGACCCTGGATCGCCCAGTTTGGGTTACGCGTGCACAGATGGATGCGGTTTCCTTGCTGCCTTCCAGCAAGCCGAGATTTGAGAATGTGTGCCACTTTGAGCTTTTTCCGCCGCGCCTCAGAAGTTTCTCTTCCGCCAGTTGATGTTTATCTTCAAAACATTTGAACAGAGCGGAATTGTGTACTTTTTGATCTTTAATGTATTCGGAGAGGGAGAGGCTTTGAATGATTGCACCGGGGTACACGTGGAAAAATGTGCACGTTCCCGACCCAAGTCGTCAGTTTTTTTTACTTATTTTGTCTCAGAGTTTTTTCATGATTTACACCCCCACCGGTTGCCTTACCTACCCATCTGCATAGAAGGTGTGTGAGAAAAGTTCCAGGACTAATGTCATCAAAGTAAACTTTCGGTAACACTTTAGTATGGGAAACATATTCACCATTAATTAGTGACTTATTAACATGCAAATTAGTAACATATTGGCTCTTGATTAGTTATTAAGTACTTATTAATGCCTTATTCTGCATGGCCTAATTATACATCCAGTAAGCCATAAACTAAGAGTCTTCCGTCAATAACCTCAGAATTATTGCTTATTAGTATCCCTAACCCTAACCCTTACTGTATATGTTCCCAGAGTGTCCAAATAACTCTAAATTAAGTCGGTAACGCTTTAATACGAGGAAGATTTTCACCATTAATTAGTTACCTATTAACATGCAAATTGGTAACATATTGGCTCTTAATTAGTCATTATTAAGTGCTTATTAATGCCTTATTGTGCATGGCTTGAATATACAACCAGTAAGCCATTAACTGTCATGTCTTTGTGATCATGTTGAGTTTAGTTGTGTTCTGTTTTATTTTTGACTACATTAGTTCCTGTTTTTGCGCACTCTTGTTTGTTTTGTCACCAATTAGTTTTCAAATCAACTTTATTTATAATACACATTTAAAATTTACCACAGGGGTAGCCAAAGTGGTGTACAATGGGCAGGTTAAAAGATAATACGAAAACTGAGCAAACAACACAACACAAACACCTGTCATGTCACGCACCTGGTTCATTTGGACCTGTTAATCACCACAGTATTTAAGCCTGAAGTTGCCAGGCAGTCAGCCTGGCGACAACACCATCTACACCAGGGGTCACCAACCTTTTTGAAACCAAGAGCTACTTCTTGGGTACTGATTAATGCGAAGGGCTACTAGTTTGATATACACTTAAATAAATTGCTAAAAATACCCAATTTGCTCAATTTACCTTTAACTCTATGTTATTATTGATAATTAATTATATTTTTCTTTGTGGAAACACTGATCATCTTAATGATTTCTCACAACAAATATATATTTTTGATGACATGTTTTAAGTTAAAATCCAGTCTGCACTTAGTTAGAATATATAACAAATTAGACCAAACTATATTTCTAACAAAGAAAAATCATTATTTCTTCTAGATTTTCCAGAACAAAAATTTTAAAATAAATTCAAAAGACTTTAAAATAAGATTTAAATTTGAATATTTTTTTTGAATTTTATTCATAATAAGTTTGAAGAAATATTTCACAAATATTCTTAGTCGAATAAACAGAAGCTAAAATGAAGAATTAAATAAAAATGTATTTATTATTCTTTACAATAAAAAAAATAATTTACTTGAACATTGATTTGAATTGTCAGGAAAGAAGAGGAAGGAATTTAAAAGGTAAAAAGGTGTATGTGTTTAAAAATCCTAAAATCATTTTTAAGGTTGTATTTTTTCTCTAAAATTGTCTTTTTGAAAGTTATAAGAAGCAAAGTAAAAAAATAAATGCATTTATTTAAACAAGTGAAGACCAAGTCTTTAAAATATTTTCTTGGATTTTCAAATTCTATTTGAGTTTTGTCTCTCTTAGAATTAAAAATGTCGAGCAAAGCGAGACCAGCTTGATAGTAATAAAAAAATTAAAAAATAGAGGCAGCTCACTGGTAAGTGCTGCTATTTGAGCTATTTTTAGAACAGGCCAGCGGGCGACTCATCTGGTCCTTACGGGCGACCTGGTGCACGTGGGCACCACGTTGGTGACCCCTGGTCTACACACCCTCTCTGTCGGACTGCTGGCCACGCCTCCTCGCCCCCATCTTGGGCCAGGCTACTGTGTGCCCTGCCTTTCTGTCGGACTGCCGGCCACGCCTCCACGCCGCCATCTTGGACTGGGCAATGTTGTGCCCTGCCTTGCCGTCGGACTGCCAGCTCTGCCTCTCCACAGTGGCCAACTACTTTTGTCAATATGTGTATATGTATGTATACATATACACACATGTTTTTCCTGTTTAATTTTGTGTCAGCGGTGCCAAAAACCAATGATCAAACGAGTCAAGGGCTGCAAATGGACCCTGGACTGCACTTTGTGGCCACTATAGTCTCAGCACTGTATGGTCACGTAACGCGAGTCACATGTTGGTGGCACGTCAGCAGCAGAAGTAGTACAAACCCCGTTTCCATATGAGTTGGGAAACTGTGTTAGATGTAAATCTAAACGGAATACAATGATACAATGCACCACACATTTTAGATGGGAGACAGGTCTGGACTTTAGACGGGCCAGGAAAGTATCCGCACACTTTTTTGTATGAAGCAACGCTGTTGTAACACGTGCTGAATGTGGCTTGGCATTGTATTGCTGAAATAAGCAGGGGCGTCCACGAAAAAGACGGCGCTTAGATGGCCGCATATGCTGTTCCAAAACCTGTATGTACCTTTCAGCATTAATAGTGCTTACACATCTGTGGCGGTGGCATCTGATTGTGGTGGTCCGCTCCCTGTATGATCAGTGCCAGAGCTTGGTCCGCATTGCCGGCAGTAAGTCGAACGCATTTCCAGTGAGGGTTGGACTCCGCCAAGGCTGTCCTTTGTCACCGATTCTGTTCATAACTTTTATGGACAGAATTTTTAGGCGCAGTCAAGGCGTTGAGGGGTTCCGGTTTGGTGACCGCAGGATTAGGTCTCTGCTTTTTGCAGATGATGTGGTCCTGATGGCTTCATCTGGCCAGGATCTTCAGCTCTCACTGGATCGGTTCGCAGCCGAGTGTGAAGCGACCGGAATGAGAATCAGCACCTCCAAGTCCGAGTCCATGGTTCTCGCCCGGAAAAGGGTGGAATGCCATCTCCGGGTTGGGGAGGAGACCCTGCACCAAGTGGAGGAGTTCAAGTACATAGGAGTCTTGTTCACGAGTGAGGGAAGAGTGGATGGTGAGATCGGTGCGGCGTCTTCAGTAATGCGGACATTGTACCGATCCGTTGTGGTGAAGAAGGAGCTGAGCCTTAAGGCAAAGCTCTCAATTTACCGGTCGATCTACGTTCCCATCCTCACCTATGGTCATGAGCTTTGGGTCATGACCGAAAGGATAAGATCACGGGTACAAGCGGCCGAAATGAGTTTGGGTCTCTCCCTTAGAGATAGGGTGAGAAGCTCTGCCATCCGGGAGGAACTCAAAGTAAAGCCGCTGCTCCTTCACATCGAGAGGAGCCAGATGAGGTGGTTCGGGCATCTGGTCAGGATGCCACCCGAACGCCTCCCTAGGGAGGTGTTTAGGGCACGTCCAACCGGTAGGAGGCCACGGGGAAGACCCAGGACACGTTGGGAAGACTATGTCTCCCGGCTGGCCTGGGAACGCCTCGGGATCCCCCGGGAAGAGCTAGACGAAGTGGCTGGGGAGAGGGAAGTCTGGGTTTCCCTGCTTAGGCTGCTGCCCCCGCGACCCGACCTCGGATAAGCGGAAGAAGATGGATGGATGGATGGACACATCTGTGTTTGATGAGCATTCCTCAACTTTATCAGTATTTATTGCCACCTTTACCAACTTCTTTATCACGTGTTGCTGGCATTAAATTTTTAAGTTAATGATTATTTGCAAAAAAAAAAAAATGTTTATCAGTTTGAACGTCAAATATGTTGTCTTTGTAGCATCTTCAATTGAATATGGGTTGAAAATGATTCGCAAATCATTGTATTCTGTTTATATTTACTCATATGGAAATGGGGTTTGTACGTAAAATCAGGTTATCAACTGTGTTTTGAGAGCTGGAGGAGAAAACCCATAGGTATACAAGGAAAAGGACTGAAGAGGCAATAAATAAATTTAGGAAGGACTTATTTGAAGCAGACTGGAATGAGGTGTATGTGGGAGAGGCAAATGCTGCATATGAGGCTTTTCTTAATATTTATTTATCATTGTATGAAATACATTGTCCGAATGTATGGAAACAAAGAGACAGCTACAATATAAAGCCTTGGATTATTAAGGGACTACAGAATGCTTGTAAAAAGAAAAACAAACTTTATAGAGACTTTATAAAAGTAAGAACAAATGATGCTGAAACGAAATATAAGGTTTACAAAAACAAATTGATAACAATAATGAGACAAGCTAAAAAAGACTATTACAATAACTTACTAGAAAACAACAAAAACAATATTAAAGGAACCTGGAATATTCTGAACAAGGTAATAGGTAAAACATCGGGGCCTACAAACCCACCAAGCTATTTTATAAATGAGGATAATAAGATGATAACAAATATGAAAGAAGTAGCAAATGGATTCAATTCTTTTTTTGTGAATGTTGGACCCAAATTGGCAGAGAGTATTGAAGAACATAAAGATATACAGAGTGGATGGAGAGGGGGAAGCAAAGTGCTACAGTCCATGCTTTTAGGAGATGTTAGTGAAAATGAAATTCTATCGGTTGTAACAAAACTGAAAAATAAGGCATCAACAGACAGTGATGGTATTGACATGATAATTGTAAAAAAGACTATTGACTGTATCATCAAACCTCTATGTTATGTTTTTAATCTCTCTTTTCAAACAGGGACTTTTCCAAATAGAATGAAGGTAGCAAAAGTAATTCCACTCTATAAAACGGGAGATAAACATATATTTACTAATTACAGACCAGTGTCACTGCTGTCACAATTTTCTAAAATAATTGAAAAAATATTTGTAGAAAAATTAGACAGTTTTATTGAGAAGAACATGCTGTTGAGTGAGAGCCAGTATGGATTCCGAACTAATAGATCCACTGCTTCAGCTGTAATGAATATAATGGAGGATATAGCAACAGAAACTGATAATAGGAAATACACTATCGGTGTGTTTATTGATCTTAAAAAAGCATTTGACACAATAGATCATTCTATATTATTGTCCAAGTTGCATTCACTTGGTGTGAGAGGAGTAGTTTTAGAATGGCTAAGAAGTTATTTAGATAATAGACAAGAGTTTGTGGATTTTTTGGGTAATACATCTGAACAAATGAGGATTGAATGTGGAATTCCACAAGGTTCAGTTTTGGGACCTAAATTGTTTATTTTGTATATTAACGATATATGTGAGGTATCAAAGTCATTGAAATTTGTTTTATTTGCGGACGACACCAACTTTTATAGTTCGGGACATGACTTAAAAGCGTTATTGATACTTATTGAACAGGAAATGATTAAACTTAAGAGATGGTTTGATGTCAACAAATTATCATTAAATGTAAAAAAAACAAAGTTTATGATTTTTGGTAAGAGGAAAAGAGAGGACACCATCAAACTGTCGATAGATGGAATTGATATTGAAAGGGTTTCTGAACTGAGATTTTTAGGAGTGATACTGGATGACGGTCTGACATGGAAATCTCGTATTGCACATGTACGAAAAAAGATGTCTAAGAGTATTTTTATATTAAACAAGGTAAAATATATGTTAGATTATAGAGCAATGCGCATATTGTATTGTGCACTTATATTGCCATATATCAGCTACTGTGTGGAAGTGTGGGGGAACACATATAAGAGTAACATAAAGGCATTGTATCAATTACAGAAAAGAGCTATAAGGATTATTCATAAAGTAGATTACTTAGAACACACTAACATTTTATTTATTAACTCTGGACTATTGAAACTACAGGAGCTAGTAAAGCTACAGACATTGTGTGTCATGTTTAAGGCTAGAAGTAAAACATTACCAGCAAATTTACAAAAAATGTTTGTCATCACTTCTGAGAATACAGAGCATAGAAGAAAAGGTCATTTCAAACAACAATATTCAAGGACAACTTTAAAACAAATGTGTACATCAGTGGTGGGGGGAAAATTGTGGAATTCTCTTTACAACGAGATAAAAAACTGTAAAAATATATTCCAATTGAAAAAAATATATAAAGATAGAACGATAAGATCATATGGACAGACATAAGTGTTTACATTTTGTTTTTTATTTATTATTTTACTTATTTTTTGTCTGGTTTGGTATTTGCTCTGTATCATTCCGTGAGGTGTATATTATATTATTACTATTATTTTCTTGGTTTGGTTTATACTTTATGAAGTTTTGCACTTGTTGTGTTTTTCTTGTGTTTTTTGTTTTTTGATTGTTTCATCACATTTGGATATATGTGTCGGCTTAAATGATATTCATGAAGTAAGATAAATGTATTATGTCAAAGGGGGCAGGAAATTATAAGATTTTCTTCATCCTGCTCCTTCTCAGGAATTGTGTGAATTTAAATTGTATAATTGTGATATAATTATTTATCGTTCTAAATGCACATCAATGAATGAGATAAATAAAAATGAAATGAAATGAAATGAAATGTCGTACTGCATTTCTCTCTCCACATATTTTACCAGTAAAGCCCCAAAGATCAACTAGTCGATGGCCACGGACGGGTTGGCGACCCCTGGCTTAGAACATTTCATTATCGGTGCTTAGAGCGCCACTTTATTAACTGGGACGGGCGGCTGATGTGGGTTGTCTTGTCAGTCAATATGCAATTAGCCTCGCCCAAGTGCTTACAATCCTGCAAAACTGTGAATTCAATTTGATCAGGATTTATTATTCAAAAGGCGCTCTGCAATATTTAGATCCTGATAGGAATAAATCATTCAAGACAAAAATCATCAATTATGTACGGATTTGTCAGAACTAAATGCGATGTTTCTATAGACCTTTGTCCACATGGAGCCCGGAGAAAGATGTTGTAATTAAGAGGCGGACTGGATTTTGTTTGTATTGAGGCTTTAAAACGTCAATCAGAGCACATTCAGTCGACGCCGCGTCATTTGACGCTATAGATTCCAGCGGTTTTTTAAACCGAAGCTCGCATCCGAGTCCTGTGCTGGCACCCTGCACAATTCCTGCAGCTGCACTCGTTCTGAAGGCGCCACATTGTAATTTAGAACTTCATTATCATGCCATCACTGAGATTAATTATGCGGAAAATTCCCATTTCTACCCCCCCACCCCCCAGTCACCGGAGAAATGTGAGCCGCCAAACAAATGGCACAGGTGTGTCTTGTACGTGTTCTGGAAACCTGCGTGATTTGTGAAGTTTCCTGAAACGCAAGTTTTATTTAAACCAGGTAAAAAAAAATAAAAAAAAAGTAACTATTTGACCAAACCGCGTAAAAAAAAAAGAGTAAATAAATAAATAAATAAATGGGTTGTACTTGTATAGCGCTTTTCTACCTTCAAGGTACTCAAAGCGCTTTGACACTACTTCCACATTTACCCATTCACACACACATTCACACACTGATGGAGGGAGCTGCTATGCAAGGCGCTAACCAGCACCCATCAGGAGCAAGGGTGAAGTGTCTTGCTCAGGACATAACGGACGTGACGAGGTTGGTACTAGGTGGGGATTGAACCAGGGACCCTCGGGTTGCGCACGGCCACTCTCCCACTGCGCCACGCCGTGGGATGGGAACGTAGATCAACCGGTAAATTGAGAGCTTTGCCTTCCGGCTCAGCTCCTTCTTCACCACAACGGATCGATACAACGTCCGCATTACTGAAGACGCCGCACCGATCCGCCTGTCGATCTCACCATCCACTCTTCCCTCACTCGTGAACAAGTTCAAATTTGAATGACAATAAAAAGGAAGTCTAAGTCTCTAAGTCGTACAGCGTCAAGTTTTGGTATGTAGGATAATTGCTCAAAAATGTTAGACTTCCGGTCTGATAACGTGTCAATTCCCATCTGTCAACGCAGGTTTGAAGGCCTACTGAAATGAGATTTTCTTATTTAAACGGGGATAGCAGGTCCATTCTATGTGTCATACTTGATCATTTGCAATATTGCCATATTTTTGCTGAAAGGATTTAGTAGAGAACATCCACGATGAAGTTCGCAACTTTCGGTGCTAACAGAAAAGCCCTGCCTCTACCGGAAGTCGCAGACGATGACGTCACATGTTTGATGGCTCCTCACATATTCACTTTGTTTTTAATGGGAGCCTCCAACAAAAAGTGATATTCGGACCGAGAAAACGACAATTTCCCCATTGTTTTAGGGAGGATGAAATATTCGTGTTTGAGGATATTGATAGCGAAGGACTAGAAAAAAAAAAAAGAAAAAAATACGATCGCATTGGGACGGATTCCGATGTTTTTAGAGACAATTACTAGGATAATTCTGGGAAATCCCTTATATTTCTATTGTGTTGCTAGTGTTTTAGTGAGATTAATAGTACATGTGTAAATCATCCACTCCAGTAGACGGTAGCAAATATTTCATTATGCCGATGTTTTGAATAATTTCCACTTAAAAATGAATGTGGAAAAATCAAGCAGAGAACAAGCTGTTCAATGTTATATTAAAACCGTTTTCTACAATGATTGATTTCCATCCTGCAAAAAAGCCTTTTTTATTTGTTTTATTCCATTTTTTTTGGAAGCTACTCATTCTTATTTTTAAGGAAATAATCACTGGTAGCAGACATAAAATAAGATTTGGTTCTGAAAAAATTCACATTTTCACTAATTCATGCTGTATTTGTCGGAAATGTTCTAAAATATTACAAACCCCGTTTCCATATGAGTTGGGAAATTGGGTAAGATTTAAATATAAACAGAATACAATGATTTGCAAATCATTTTCAACCCATATTCAGTTGAATGCACTAAAAAGACAAGATATTTGATGTTCAAACTTTTTAACTTTATTATTTTTTTATTTAGAAGTTAATGGCTGCAACACGTGCCAAAGTAGTTGGGAAAGGGCATGTTCACCACTGTGTTACATCACCTTTTCTTTTAACAACACTTAATAAACCTTTGTAAACTGTTGAAACTAATTGTTGAAGCTTTGAAAATGGAATTCCTTCCCATTCTTGTTTTATGTAGAGCTTCAGTCCTTCAACAGTCCGGGGTCTCCGCTGTCGTATTTTACGCTTCATAATGCGCCACACATTTTCCATGGGAGACAGGTCTGGACTGGAGACGGGCCAGGAAAGTACCCGCACTCTTTTTTTTACGAATCCACACTGTTGTAACACCTGCTGAATGTAGCTTTGCATTGTCTTGCTGAAATAAGCAGGGGCGTCCACGAAAAAGACGGCGCTTAGATGGCAGCATATGTTGTTCCAAAACCTGTATGTACCTTTCAGCATTAATGGTGCCTTCACAGATGTGTAAGTTACCCATGCCTTGGGCACTAATGCCCCCCCATACCATCACAGATCCTGGATTTTGAACTTTGCGTCGATAACAGTCTGGATGGTTCGCTTCCCCTTTGGTTCGGATGACACGATGTCTAATATTTCCAAAAACATTTTGAAATGTGGATTCGTCAGACAAAAGAACACTTTTCCACTTTGCATCAGTCCATCTTAGATGATCTCTGGCCCAGAGAAGCCGGCGGCGTTTCTGGATGTTGTTGATAAATGGTTTTTGCTTTGCATAGTAGAGCTTTAACTTGCACTTACAGATGTAGCGACAAATTGTATTTAGTGACAGTGGTTTTCTGAAGCATTCCTGAGCCCATGTGGTGATATCCTTTAGAGATTGATGTTGGTTTTTGATACAGTCTGAAGGATCGAAGGTCACGGTCATTCAATGTTGGTTCCCGGCCATGACGCTTATGTGGAGTGATTTCTTCAGATTCTCTGAACCTTTTGATGATATTATGGAGCGTAAATGTTGAAATCCCTAAATTTCTTGCAATTGCACTTTGAGAAACGTTCTTAAACTGTTTGACTATTTGCTCACGCAGTTGTGGACAAAGGGGTGTACCTCGCCCCATCCTTTCTTGTGAAAGACTGAGCATTTTTTGGGAAGCTGTTTTTATACCCAATCATGGCACACCTGTGGGATGTTCCACATAAGTGTTTGATGAGCATTCTTCAACTTTATCAGTATTTATTGCCAACTTTCCCAACGTCTTTGTCACGTGTTGCTGGCATAATATTCTAAAGTTAATGATTATTTGCAAGAGAAAAATGTTTATCAGTTAGAACATCAAATTTGTTGTCTTTGTAGCATATTCAACTGAATATGGGATGAAAATGCTTTGCAAATCATTGTATTCCGTTTATTTTTACATCTTACACAATTTCCCAACTCATATGGAAACAGGGTTTGTAGATGATCTATCAATCAATCAATCAATGTTTATTTATATAGCCCCAAATCACAAATGTCTCAAAGGACTGCACAAATCATTACGACTACAACATCCTCGGAAGAACCCACAAAAGGGCAAGGAAAACTCACACCCAGTGGGCAGGGAGAATTCACATCCAGTGGGACGCCAGTGACAATGCTGACTATGAGAAACCTTGGAGAGGACCTCAAATGTGGGCACCCCCCCCCCCCCCCCCCCCCTCTAGGGGACCGAAAGCAATGGATGTCGAGCGGTGCTAACATGATACTGTGAAAGTTCAATCCATAGTGGCTCCAACACAGCCGCGAGAGTTCAGTTCAAAGCGGATCCAAGACAGCAGCGAGAGTCCCGTCCACAGGAAACCATCTCAAGCGGTAGAGATGTCCCCAACCGATACACAGGTGAGCGGTCCATCCTGGGTCTCGACTCTGAACAGCCAGTACTTCATCCATGGTCATCGGACCGGACCCCCTCCACAAGGGAGGGGACATAGGAGAAAAAAGAAAAGAAGTGGCAGATCAACTGGTCTAAAAAGGAGGTCTATTTAAAGGCTAGAGTATACAGATGAGTTTTAAGGTGAGACTTAAATGCTTCTACTGAGGTAGCATCTCAAACTGTTACCGGGAGGGCATTCCAGAGTACTGGAGCCTGAACGAAAAACGCTCTATAGCCCGCAGACTTTTTTTGGGCTCTAGGAATCACTAATAAGCCGGAGTCTTTCGAACGCAGATTTCTTGCCGGGACATATGGTACAATACAATCGGCAAGATAGGCTCGAGCTAGACCGTGTAGTATTTTATACGTAAGTAGTAAAACCTTAAAGTCACATCTTAAGTGCACAGGAAGCCAGTGCTGGTGAGCCAGTACAGGCGTAATGTGATGCAAGATGACTTCCATCACTTCGTCCACCTTTCGACTCCCCGTATTTGCTTACAAGTCAAGTTGAGCCATTTGCATCCCGGCATTTGATCACCAACAGTGCAGAGTCAAGATAATGGGAACGTAAATTCAAAAGGCTCCTGAATAAATAAAGAGAAGGCATCATAAATTGCTGTTCCGCTGGCTTCCCTTGGGGTGTGACCGAGGTAAACAGAGTGCAGTCGTGTCGACCGAGGCAGCTTGTTATGCTGCGGATCTTCATATAGGCGGAATTAAATCAAGCTAAGCAAACTGAAAACGGTACTAAGCGCACATCAGGGGTAATCTGATTTTTTTCTTGGCTTATTGCATCAGGAAAAAACAGGGGAGAAAACGAGCTGACAATAACGAGGGTGAACGGAAGCCAACGTATGCCTCTGAGACAACGGCGGGGGTGAAGACAGACGCCATATTCTATTTTTACGGCGGAACTCCTCTAGCTCTCTGATGACAAATGGCCGTCTGTGTCACAGAAAACAAAAGTGTCCCACCGGGGGAATGTGTGCTCCTTTCCTGAGTCCTCTGACCTCGACAGTGACCGATGGAAACTCGAAGACGGACGCGGTCCTAACAGAGTTAAGCAGACCTCGAGTATACAAACCCAAATTGTGTTAGATGTAAATATAAACAGAATACAATGATTTGCAAATCCTTTTCAACCCATATTCAGTTGAATATGCTACAAAGACAACATATTTGATGTTCAAACTGATAAACATTTTTTTTTGTGCAAATAATCATTAACTTTAGAATTGGATGCCAGCAACACGTGACAAAGAAGTTGGGAAAGGTGGCAATAAATACTGATAAAGTTGAGAAATGCTCATCAAACACTTATTTGGAACATCCCACAGGTGTGCAGGCTAATTGGGAACAGGTGGGTGCCATGATTGGGTATAAAAACAGCTTCCCAAAAAATGCTCAGTCTTTCACAAGAAAGGATGGGGCGAGGTACACCCATTTGTCCACAACTGCGTGAGCAAATAGTTAAAGAGTTTAAGAACAACGTTTCTCAAAGTGCTATTGCAAGAAATTTAGGGATTTCAATATCTACGGTCCATAATATCATCAAAAGGTTCAGAGAATCTGGAGAGATCATTCCACGTAAGCGGCATGGCCGGAAACCAACATTGAATGACCGTGACCTTTGATCCCTCAGACAACACTGTATCAAAATCCGACATCAATCTCTATAGG
Organism: Nerophis ophidion; assembly: GCF_033978795.1. Classification (NCBI taxonomy): domain Eukaryota; kingdom Metazoa; phylum Chordata; class Actinopteri; order Syngnathiformes; family Syngnathidae; genus Nerophis; species Nerophis ophidion. Next base: position 31,216,649 of record NC_084637.1, read on the forward strand.
ATATCACCACATGGGCTCAGGAACACTTCAGAAAACCACTGTCACTAAATACAGTTTGTCGCTACATCTGTAAATGCAAGTTAAAGCTCTATTATGCAAAGCAAAAGCCATTTATCAACAACATCCAGAAACGCCGCCGGCTTCTCTGGGCTCGAGATCATCTAAGATGGACTGATGCAAAGTGGAAAAGTGTTCTGTGGTCTGACGAGTCCACATTTCAAATTGTTTTTGGAAATATTCAACATCGTGTCATCCGGACCAAAGGGAAAGCAAACCATCCAGACTGTTATCGACGCAAAGTCCAAAAGCCAGCATCTGTGATGGTATGGGGGTGCATTAGTGCCCAAGGCATGGGTAACTTACACATCTGTGAAGGCACCATTAATGCTGAAAGGTACATACAGGTTTTGGAACAACATATGCTGCCTTCAAAGCGCCGTGTTTTTCATGGACGCCCCTGCTTATTTCAGCAAAAGCCACATTCAGCACGTGTTACAAAAGCGTGGCTTCGTAAATAAAGATTGCGCTTACCTTCTTGGCCCGCCTGCAGTCCGGACCTGTCTCCCATTGAAAATTTGTGGCACATTATGAAAAATACGACAGCGGAGACCCCGGACTGTTGAACGACTGAAGCTCTACATAAAACAAGAATGGGAAAGAATTCCACTTTCAAAACTTCAACAATTAGTTTTCTCAGTTCCCAAACGTTTATTGTGTGTTGTTAAAAGAAAAGGTGATGTAACACAGTGGTGAACATGCCCTTTCCCAACTACTTTGGCACGTGTTGCAGCCATGAAATTCTAAGTTAATTATTATTTGCAAAAAATAATAAAGTTTGAGTTTGAACATCAAATATGTTGTCTTTGTAGTGCATTCAACTGAATATGGGTTAAAAATAATTTGCAAATCATTGTATTCCGTTTATATTTACATCGAACACAATTTCCCAACTCATATGGAAACAGGGTTTGTACTTGCAGCTCGGCGGTTTGTCAAGTGTTTATTTGTATGTGTTCGTGGAACGCCGGGTAGCAAAGGAGACACTCCATAAATGATTAAAACTACCGGGAAAGAATATTTAAGTGTTTGTGACCGCCCGTTTCCGAGTGATGGAGCAGAAAGCGGGTATTAACCCTACGAGCTGTGAGTCTGACACTGCCGACTCTCAACGCTAACCTCAATTTCCTAAAGGCGTCTCTGAAGCAATCTGGAGAGGCTCCAACCTCCTTGTCTGGTTTGTTAATTCGCTCGGTATTCCTATTGATTAGTTCAATTTACAAGGCTCCTCGCACATTTGCGATGGCATTTCCTGTGGATTATTGGCTTTGGACCGGCTTGTTTGGTTTTCCTTGACTTAAAGCCACATTAGTCTCTGTTTATTGATATTATCAACAGTAATGGGAAATTGTCGCCGGTGACACTGCTCGTGTTGCGTTAGTGCCAATGGCCAGGAGCCAAATGCTGCATCTTCCACCGACAGATATCCTCGTAACGTTTATTTATGTCGAGATGAAATGGCCCGTGAAATTGCAAGTGGAAATAAAATAAAAATAATAATGAACGGGTTTGTCGGGCCTTTCTTCGCGCCTGCGATTTTAGCAGATGTGCGCAAGGTCTGTCCATACCTGGCCAGTCCACCTGGAGGAACTGCAGGATCTCAACTAGTGATGGGTATCTTTCCCACTTGAACGGGTAGAGTACTACTACAGGGTACCTGGTAATGATATGATACTCAACGGTACTAATTTTCTGTACTTATGTGTATTCATGTGGTATTAAATTAATACGTCCTCTTTTCCCTGGACATGTCCTCCTTTGCAGGGCTGTCCGGGTGGGGTTTCTTAAATGCCTCAAATGTCCGGCATTTTGAGGTAGAGTTGAGAGTATTTTCCCAAATATTTTTATTGAATTTTGCAGACAGAACAGTATGATATAACATGATAACAGCAAAGTGAGGTATCTGCACATTTTACAATAAAAATAATAAACCCCATTCCTTACAATACCCACCCACTCAGTTCCCAAGGTAATTGTCACCTAGAGCCCACAACAAATATAGACACACATGGATATCAATCAATCAATCAATGTTTATTTATATAGCCCCAAATCACAAATGTCTCAAAGGGCTGCACAAATCATTACGACTACGACATCCTCGGAAGAACCCACAAAAGGGCAAGGAAAACTCACACCCAGTGGGCAGGGAGAATTCACATCCAGTGGGACGCCAGTGACAATGCTGACTATGAGAAACCTTGGAGAGGACTTCAGATGTGGGCAACCCCCCCTCTAGGGGACCGAAAGCAATGGATGTCGAGCGGGTCTAACATGATACCGTGAAAGTTCAATCCATAGTGGCTCCAACACAGCCGCGAGAGTTCAGTTCAAAGCGGATCCAAGACAGCAGCGAGAGTCCCGTCCACAGGAAACCATCTCAAGCGGAGGCGGATCAGCAGCGTAGAAATGTCCCCAACCGATACACAGGCGAGCGGTCCATCCTGGGTCTCGACTTTGGACAGCCAGTACTTCATCCATGGTCATCGGACCGGACCCCCTCCACAAGGGAGGGGGGGACATAGGAGAAAAAGAAAAGAAACCGCAGATCAACTGGTCTAAAAGGGAGTCTATTTAAAGGCTAGAGTATACAGATGAGTTTTAAGGTGAGACTTAAATGCTTCTACTTAGGTGGCATCTCGGAGGGCATACCAGAGTACTGGAGCCCGAAATGAAAACGCTCTATAGCCCGCAGACTTTTTTGGGGCTTTGGGAATCACTAATAAGCCGGAGTCCTTTGAACGCAGATTTCTTGCCGGGACATATAGTACAATACAATCGGCAAGATAGGATGGAGCTAGACCGTGTAGTATTTTATACGTAAGTAGTAAAACCTTAAAGTCACATCTTAAGTGCACAGGAAGCCAGTGCAGGTGAGCCAGTATAGGTATATATGTATGTATATATGTATATAAAGGTACATACAGTATAGGTATATATGTATGTATATATGTATATAAAGGTATATACAGTACAGGTATATATGTATGTATATATGTATATAAAGGTATATACAGTACAGGCGTAATGTGATCAAACTTTCTTGTTCTTGTCAAAAGTCTAGCAGCCGCATTTTGTACCAACTGTAATCTTTTAATGCTAGACATGGGGAGACCCGAAAATAATACGTTACAGTAGTCGAGGCGAGACGTAACAAACGCATGGATAATGATCTCGGCGTCTTTAGTGGACAAAATGGAGCGAATTTTAGCGATATTACGGAGATGAAAGAAGGCCGTTTTAGTAACTCTTTTAATGTGTGCCTCAAAGGAGAGAGTTGGGTCAAAGATAACACCCAGATTCTTTACCGTGTCGCCTTGTTTTATTGTTTGGTTGTCAAATGTTAGAGTTGTATTATTAAATAGAGGTCGGTGTCTAGCCGGACCGATAATCAGCATTTCCGTTTTTTTGGCGTTGAGTTGCAAAAAGTTAACGGACATCCATTGTTTGATTATTATTTCCAGCTGACCACAATCCGGCGTGTTGGTCAGCATGTCCTCTTTTGCAGGGCTGTCCGGGTGGAGTTTCTTAAATGCCTCAAATGTCCGGCATTTTGAGGTAGAGTTGAGAGTATTTTCCCAAATATTTTTATTGAATTTTGCAGACAGTACAGTATGATATAACATGATAACAGCAAGTTGAGCTATCTGCACATTTTACAATAAACATAATAAACCCCACCCCTTACAATACCCACCCACTCAGTTCCCAAGGTAATTGTCACCTAGAGCCCACAACAAATATAGACACACATGAATATATGTAACCATAGATTCAATCCAACAAAATATATTAAAAGTAGGTAAAATTAATAAATAAAACATAAGATATACAATAAAATATAACATAAAAGTAAATAAACACAGGGAATTGGGGTTGGGGGTGAAGGGGGGTCTTCAACGGTCAGCTCTTTCTAAGTTGTGTTGTTGCGTGTATTTTTAATGTACGTTTAGGGTTAAGAAGGGGTTAAAAACAAAACAAATTGTGAAGGTGTTTTTTGAGGGAGGGGTCGAGACAGAGAGAGCGAGAGAGTTATGATAAACGCGCATGTGTCGCCAGGCTCTGCTTTTTATCCATATTTTTTATCAGATTTTCTTTTTTATTATCTATAGCAGGGGTGTCAAAAGTGTGCCCCGGAGGCCTTTTGCGGCCCACAGCCAATGTTTTAAAGGCCCACGGCACATTCTAAAAATACTATTAAAATAAACAAATACATAACAAAAGTGAAATAAAGTTTAAAGGTGAAATTTAATTTAGAAAAAGTTGCAAAGTTGACTAATAAAACAAAGCTGTTTTTTTTTCTTTCTGTCATTGCTCAAAACATAATATTGAATCAAAATCAATGTTGTTATGAATTATTGACCTATCCAAGGTTCCCATTACTTCAAATCAAATATTCCACTAAGAAAAATATTTTTGGTGGCAGATGTTGCAAATTTAAAACAGTTTTATTTGACAAAAAAGGGCGGAAAACAAACAAACCAAAAAACAACATAAAAGAAACTAAAACATTTTGAAATGAGGGATGGATGTGAAGTTGATGTAGACTCCAGGGATTTAAGCATTAAATATAAAATGGACGTCTGCCCCGCCACACCATTATCATCATTTCATGAACCAAGCAAAACACTTTTTACACTTTTATACAGAAATAAATACACACACAACTTTTTACATAAAAACACAGAAAAAACTACCAGCAGCGGTTGTCACTCCTATGGTTCATGTTTTGTTTTGGTCATGCTTTGTTTAGTTTTTTGGACATTTAGTTCTGTTTTGCATTTCCTTGTTTGTCTTACCATGACAACTGATTTAGTTTTCTGTCATGTCTGATCATAAGTTTTGTATCTCCATACTACCCTGAGCATCCCCAATCGTATCTGTTCTCAAAGCTAAGTAGTGTCTGACCTGGTTAGTACTTGCATGGGAGACTGCCCAGGAATACCAGGTCCTTTTGACCCTTTGGACTCTAAGTTCCTTTTTTTTCACTCCTTGTTTTGTTACCATGGCGACCCATTAGTTCACCTGTCTTGTCTCACACCTGTTTTCACTTATCATGTTCATTATTTAAGCCACAGTTACCAGTTAGTCAGTCTGGCAACATCACCTCATTATCTCTCCATTTTGTCCACGTAAGTTTGTTATTCATGCCACTGCGCAAGTGTTTTTGTTTCATGTTTGTAGTTTATAGCCTTTGTGCTAGTCTTTTGTTTCGTAGCCCAGTTTTTTTGTACCGCCATTGTCCGCGTTTTTTGTTGGTTCCTGTTTTTAGTTTTAGTGTTAAAATAAAGATGTCTTTACCTTCACGCCGTTTCCACGCCATTCGCTTTGCACCTCGGGAAAACAAACCAAGACCAAGTCCAAGCCTGAAAGCGGTAAAGTTTGGATCCATGAAGGAAAGTAGAAAGTAAATTAATGTTTATAACTGAATATATTTACATATGTATACATTTTTTTTGTTTGTTTTTTTTTTTTTAATGAATTAAGTAATGTTTATGACAACCTTTTTCCAAACACAAGACAGAATGTGAGATATAACAGGACAATGCATACTTTTATATATTTTTTTTCAAAACGCTTACAAAAAAGTGGTATCCCAAAAATTTACTGTGGGACCCCATTTTTATGACTTAATGGGGTCCCTGGGAGCCCATTTAAAAAACTCCTAGCGCCAACACTGCTGTCAACAGAGAAGAAAAAATGCTTTATTTAAATAGATATATTATTTATAAAGCAATGTCAAGTATCATTGGCACATTTTTTCACTTTGTCGCATATATGTGTCCTCTTTTCGGGATTTCAGAATATGCTCAGCTTTTAAAAAAATGTTTGATAACAAAAAAACTAACATTTAACAGTGAGTTGACACTGATAACTCGACTGCCTAGTTGTTAAATATTGTTTCTTACATTTTTTAGTTGCATTTGCAAGCATATTTACAATGTTGTACCGATACCAAAATTTTGGTAGCGGTCGCAAAATTATTTTGATACTTTTCTCAATAAATGGCACCACAAAAAATTTAACCATTGGCTTTATTTGAACAAAAAGTCTTAAGGTACATTAAACATATGTGTCTTATTGCAGTTAAGTCCTTAATTAAAATAGTAACAAACAAGAAAACTTGTCATTTAGCAGTAAATAAACACACAAAGGCTCCTAATTTAGTCTGCTGACATATGCAGTAACATATTGTCATTTATCTACCTATTATTTTGTCTACATTATTAAGGACAAGCGGTAGAAAATGAATTATTAATCTACTTGTTCATTTACTGTTAATATCTGCTTACTTTCTCTTTTAACATGTTCTATCTACACGTCTGTTAAAATGTAATAATCACTTATTCTTCTGTTGTTTGATTCTTTGCATAATTTTTGGATGACGCCACAAATTTGGGCATCAATCCGATATCAAGTCGTTACAGTATCATACATTGGTTATATTCAAAGTCCTCATGTGTCCAGGGAAATATTTCCTGACTTTATAAACAAAATATTTTTAAACGGAAGATGTTGTGATGCCAAAAAATATTAACATAATCATAGTAATATCGACTAGATACACTCCTGTACTTGGTATCATTACAGTGGATGTTAGGTGTAGATCCACCAATGGCGTTTGTTTACATTTTAACGCCGGTGAGCTATGGTGTGTAGTGAAACATGTTTAGATATTCCTGGTCCTGCAGGGATGATACTTGTAAAAAACATACTTTATTTGTAGCAATGGAGGTAAGAATTAGTGATTTAGAAGAAGCTAAAACACTGCCGACTAGGGCTGGACTTTAGTTGCTAGCTAGCTAGCCATGTCTTAAAACACCTCTTCAGGTGGGCGTTTCTGTCTTATAACTTCACCTTTATCTTTATTTTTTAAGCCAAAATGCATTCCTTCTCTTTTCTGTCTACAAACTGTCATATTCTGTGTCCACGTTTTGTTTAGTTCTGTTCTGTTGGTTTAAAACTCCTGTTTACGCTCCGTTGTTTTGTCACCATGACGACCGATTAGTTCCCCTGTACTCATTTGGACTCACGCACCTGATTTGTTTAGGACTTACGCACCTGTGTTAATCATGTCACTCTTATTAAAGCTTGTAGTTGCCAGGCAGTCGGCCTGTTGTCATTGTTTTTGCTCCATGCTCTGTTCACTCTGGTTATGTATCGCTCTGCTCATTTTCTTCCAAGTAAGTTTTGTTTATTCATGTCACGTTTAGCAAGTCTTTTGTTTCTTATCCATAGTTTTGCCTTTGTGGTAGTTTTTGTTTTTTTGGTAAGTTTGTTCGCCGCCTTGTGCGCGCCTTTAGTTTGCACTTTTTTTTTTTATGGATAAATTAAAATATGTCTTCACCTTCACGCCATGTCCCGTCACCTTCTTTTGCATTCCGGTAAAAACAAACCACACTATAGTCTCCATTCTGACAGTCTGCTTGTAAGTACTCCGTGATTGTGCGCTGCCGAACATGGTCCTCTGCTTGTAGACCAGGAATGTCATGACCTGACGACGACGGGGACGTGGAGGGGTTGCGGACCGGTATTTTTTAGTGGCGTTATATATAGTACCGAAAATTATTCATTAGCACCGCGGTACTATACTAATACTGGTATACCGTGCATCCCTAGTGGAAACTCAATTTACTTTTTGATTTGCAACCCACAGACAAATAATTTGCTTTGACGTACAAACCTTGTCTCAGTGTACAAACGTGTCATACACTCATGGGGTGTCTCGTACCACAGCCATTTCGGTTTTAGTGATTGTGGACAGGCTGATCGATCTTGGTCGTTCATTTGGTCATTAACTACTGTGCTAATTACTACTTTGTATCCAATTCAGTATTCAGCCCTCATCACAATTCTTATTGGACTGTACTAATTTTCTTAATACTCTGTTTGTTGCGTTTGACCAGCTATTCCTCCAAGGGAATTTAAGTTACTGGTCAATCCCAAGTTCTTTCGATGACACATAAACTGAGTTTAAATGATCACCCAGAACAGAATAGGCATTTTGCAATTTATTCCAAAGCTCTGGGGAGACCAACTTAAAAACCACACATTCAAATCGCGTCACCTGGTTGATCTGAAAACATTATGAACATGTTTTTTTTCAATATGTCCCTCGCCCCCACCCTCTAGAACTAATACACATGTCTATTGTTTTCCTTAGCTGGGAACAGGATGAGATAAAATGGGAGTATTGCTACTCCTCACGTTCCTAAAGCCAAGGTTAACTAGCAGTGTACCATGGACATGAGATGGAGAAAAAATAGAGTACTAGCTATTTCAAATATGACTATAGAAAGAAATAACTCCCAAACATGGACACATGTAGATATCTATCTCCGTCAGCTTTCATTCAGAATTATCCAGAAGAAAATATGTGAGGTACGAAGTTGTTGATGTAAAGACAGCTCACAATCCGGGCAAAAATACACAAATATTGTCTTTCTTCTTACTGCTCTGCAGTCATTTCATCGTTAAACTGAGATATCCTGAAGACTTAATTAGAGAGAAAGACATTCGGCCGGATAAATGCTCTTCAAAATTAATTATTTGATGAAGTCCATGATGGAATATATTTGCATGCATTCCTAAACACAGCCTGAGGGCCTATCCTATCCTATCGTTCATCCTGAGTAACAACCATGTTATGTAGGAGATACAATAATATTCATCACGCATGTATACATCTTATTCAAGCATATATGCAAAACCTTGCCTCATCCTTCCTTTTTGTCCGACGTTATCCTCTGCAAACCCCGACTGATATAGGGTGTCATCAGTTTCCATGAAGAAAATACAGCCACAACCTTCGAAGTCGAGGAATCTGAAATGAAATACGAGCGGTCTGAGTAAAAAAGTGTAGTTCGACAATTATTATCAAATATTATTCCACCGTATATTATTTCAGAGGTTGTTGGCTGCACTCAAGGGAAATGGTGCACTGTGAATTCAGGAATAACGAATGCTAACGAGTGCGAATTTCAACATTGGGATGACTTTACTCCTAAGAATGATAATTTATCAGGACCCCTACATATGTTCAGGATAATTGAATGCCATCCATCTTCTTCCGCTTATTGGTTGGGTCGCGGGGGCAACAGCCTAAGCAGGGAAGCCCAGACTTGCCTCTCCCCAGCCACTTCGTCCTGCTCTTCCCGGGGGATCCCGAGGCGTTCCCAAGCCAGCCGGGAGACATAGTCTTCCCCACGTGTCCTGGGTCTTCCCCGTGGCCTCCTACCGGTTGGACATGCCCTAAACACCTCCCTAGGGAGGCGTTCGGGTGGCATCCTGACCAGATGCCCGAACCACCTCATCTGGCTCCTCTCCATGTGGAGGAGCAGCTGCTTTACTTTGAGTTCCTCCCGGATGACAGAGCTTCTCACCCTATCTCTAAGGGAGAGACCCGCCACCCGGCGGAGGAAACTCATTTGGGCCGCTTGTACCCGTGATCTTGTCCTTTTGGTCATGACCCAAAGCTCGTGACCATAGGTGAGGATGGGAACGTAGATCGACCGGTATCGATCGTATTGAGAGCTTTGGCTTCCGGCTGAGCTCCTTCTTCACCACAACGGATCGATACAACGTCCGCATTACTGAAGACGCCACACCGATCCGCCTGTCGATCTCACGATCCACTCTTCCCTCACTCCTGAACAAGACTCCTAAGTACTTGAACTCCTCCACTTGGGGCAGGGTCTCCTCCCCAACCCGGAGATGGCACTCCACCCTTCTCCAGGCAAGAACCATGGACTCGGACTTGGAGGTGCTGATTCTCATTGCGGTCGCTTCACACTCGGCTGCGAACCGATCCAGTGAGAGCTGAAATGCCGGCCAGATGAAGCCATCAAGACCACATCTTCTGCAAAAAGCAGAGCCCTAATCCTGCAGCCACCCAACCGGAACCCCCTCAATGCCTTGACTGCGCCTAGAAATTATGTCCATAAAAGTTATGAACAGAATCAGTGACAAAGGACAGCCTTGGCGCAGTCCAACCCTCACTGGAAACGTGTTCGACTTACTGCCGGCGATGCGGACCAAGCTCTGACACTGATCATACAGGGAGCGGACCGCCACAATCAGACAGTCCGATACCCCATACTCTCTGAGCACTTCCCGGGGTACATAGTCGGATGCCTTCTCCAAGTCAACAAAGCACATGTAGACTGGTTGGGCAAACTCCCATGCACCCTCAAGGACCCTGGCGAGAGTATAGAGCTGGTCCATAGTTCCACGACCAGGACGAAAACCACACTGTTCCTCCTGAATCCGAAGTTCGAGTATCCGACTAATCCAAGAGCATTAGAATTATATTTAAACTCTACATATGTATCTTTGATAATATGGAGAAGCTGCTGATGGTGTGTTTGACAGAGAGGCAGCTGGAATGAGATGGAAATGCTGTACATTATTATTACATTACTTCGTAAAACGACTCAGTTTGTTTGAGCTAATGGCAACATGTCTATGTCTTATACAAATCAGGCCATCATGAAGCGTATAAATAAGAAGGGAAGACCAATCCTGTTCGGGGGCGGTATAGCTCGGTTGGTAGAGCGGCCGTCTCAGCAACTTGAGGGTTGCAGGTTCGATTTCCGCTTCCACATCCCAGTCACTGCCGTTGTGTCCTTGAGCAAAACGCTTTACCCACCTGCTTCCAGTGCCACCCACACTGGTTTAAAAATGCCATCCATTTTCTACCGCTTATTCCCTTTCGGGCTCGTGGGGGGCGCTGGCGCCTATCTCAGCTACAATCGGGCGGAAGGCGGGGTACACCCTGGACAAGTCGCCACCTCATCGCAGGGCCAACACAGATAGACAACATTCACACTCACATTCACACACTTGGGCCAATTTAGTGTTGCCAATCAACCTATCCCCAGGTGCATGTACTTAGATATTGGGTTTCACTATGTAAAGTGCTTTGAGTCACTAGAGAAAAGCGCTATATAAATATAATTCACTTCACTTCGTGACGCCAATTTTACGTGGTGGCCTGTACGGGGATGCCAATTTGATGTGGTCGAAAAGTCCGAATCTTAAACAGGAACAATAGAGAGTTTGTTACAACAGTTTTAATTACTCACAATCAGATAGTACAAAGTTGGATTGAATCGATATGAAAACAGACAGTGTCTCCGGAGATGAAAGACGGTGTACCCTTGTGAAATAATTAAAAAGAGCGCACACCAGGATTCAATCAATCAATGTTTATTTATATAGCCCTAAATCACAATTGTCTCAGAGGACTGTACAGACCACTATGACTACGACATCCTCGGAAGAACCCACATGAGGGCAAGGAAAATGATGACTATGAGAAACTTTGGAGAGGACCTCAAATGTGGGCAACCCCCCTCCTCGAGGGGACCGAAAGCAATGGATGTCGAGCGGGTCTAACATGATTCTGTGAAAGTTCAATCCATAGTGGCTCCAACACAGCCGCGAGAGTTCGGTTCAAAGCGGATCCAAGACAGCAGTGAGATCCCTGTCCACAGGAAACCATCCCAAGCGGAGGCGGATCAGTGAAAGTTCAATCCATAGTGGCTCCAACACAGCCGCGAGAGTTCGGTTCAAAGCGGATCCAAGACAGCAGCGGGATTCCTGTCCACAGGAAACCATCCCAAGCGGAGGCGGATCAGCAGCGTAGAGATGTCCCCAACCGATACACAGGCGAGCGGTCCATCCTGGGTCTCGACTCTGGACAGCCAGTCCTTCATCCATGGTCATCGGACCGGACCTCCTCCACAAGGGAGGGGGGGACATAGGAGAAAAAAGAAAAGAAGCGGCAGATCAACTGGTCTATAAAGGAGGTCTATTTAAAGGCTAGAGTATACAAATGAGTTTTAAGGTGAGACTTAAATGCTTCTACTGAGGTAGAATCTAGAACTGTTACCAGGAGGGCATTCCAGAGAACTGAAAACGCTCTATAGCCCGCAGACTTTTTTTGGGCTTAATAAGCCGGAGTCTTTTGAACGTAGATTTCTTGCCGGGACATATGGTACAATACAATCGGCAAGATAGGCTGGAGCTAGACCGTGTAGTATTTTATACGTAAGTAGTAAAACCTTGGTCACATCTTAAGTGCACAGGCGTAATATGATCAAACTTTCTTGTTCTTGCCAAAAGTGGATTGGTCTTCCCTTCTTTTTAATACGCTTCATGATGGCCTCATTCGTATCATAACAACTTATAAAACTGTCCAACGTTCAGGGTGACTTGACCTCTTACGTCGTGTCACCCCACCAACTTGGTCAGGGTGACTTGTCCTCTCATGTCGAGTCCTTCCCGATTCATTTAGTTTGGAGGTAACCCAAGGACAGAAATGTTCCACCACAGCAGTACATTGTATTGCTTCTCACATTATACGTCCTACATAAAAGGTAGTTTTTCTTTGTATAGCCATAGAATAAATGACGACGCCAAATGACTACCGTATGCGTCCAAGGTTTATAAGGAAGTACTTTATCTAAATGCTCTTCTTGACCTTCCCGATCATCGCACGGATTCCGTAGACCTTGTCATGTCTCAGTTCTCGCTCTCCGTCTGCCTGCTGAAAGGAGCCCTAATGCGCCTCCTAATGACAAAACGTGGCGAGCTCTGCCATGCAAGGACACAAATGATGGTCATTTTCTTTGGCAGGAAGGTGCTGGGACATAAAACATAAACCGTTATTTCTCTGATCATACCAGAGGATGTCAACAAGCAATAACAATTGCTGGAATGTAAAATGTGTCCTTTGTTGTCCATTTGATGCAAGACGGGGTATTATTGTAGGACTGAAGAATGGGGTGAATATCACTTCACGTAAAATGTATCATGTTTTGATGCTGCACATGACTCTGCATTGACTCAGACAATTTTCGTATCTTTGGGTTGTTTGTTTTAATTGAGGAAACGGGCACTGGTTGTAGTCTTATGTGGATCAGAATAATTGAAATGCACACCCGTACTACTCTCTTATTATATTTTTTCAAGGTGCAAGTTTATTCCTCACACCACAGTGAAATGCTTTTTTCCCATGATATTGCGTACAGTGGGATCCAAACACTAGTTGCAGAATATAAGACACTACATACCGAAAATACAAAAATTAAATAGCTCTGATGTACATTAATTACAAGACAATAAGTTGCACAATAAGTTATAGTAGTATCAGTACAAGTAGAAGTACAGTAGTCAAATACAGTACCAGTGCAAGATCAAATAGTAAAATAGCATGTACCGTTTAGGAACAACAAATATGAAGGTGTCTACAGTTCTTTGGCAATTGAGTAATGACAATGGTATGAACAAAGGTAATGGAAGAGTATGACTTCTTTATACTCTTGTTTTTACATTATTTACCGTACAGGAAGCAACAAATATGAAGGTGTCTACAGTTATTTGGCAGTTGAGTAGTGACAGTAGTATGAACAGTATGACTTCTTTATTCTCTTGTTTTACATTATTTACTGTACAGGAAGCAACACATATTAAAGTGTCTACGGTTCTTTGGCAGGTGAGTAGTGACAGTAGTATAAACAAAGGTCATGGAACAGTATGACTTCTCGATACTCTTGTTTTTACATTATTTACTGCATAGGAAGAAAAAAATATGAAAGTGTCTACAGTTCTTTGGCAGTTGACTAGTGACAGTAGTATGAAGAGTATGATTTCTTTATACTCTTGTTTTACATTATTTACTGTATAGGAAGCAACAAATATGAAGGTGTCTACAGTTCTATGGCATTTGAGTAGACAGTAGTATGAACTAAGGTTATGGAACAGTATGACTTATTTATACTCTTGTTTTACATTATTTACAGCATAAGTATCAACAAATACTAAGGTGTTTACAGTTCTTTGGCAGTTGACTAGTGACAGTAGTATGAACAGTATGACTTATTTATACTCTTGTTTTACATTATTTACAGCATAAGTATCAACAAATATTAAGGTGTCTACAGTTCTTTGGCAGTTGAGTAATGACAGTAGTATGAACAGTATGACTTCTTTATACTCTTGTTTTACATCATTTACTGTTCAGGAAGCAACAAATATGAAGGTGTCTACAGTTCTTTGACATTTGAGTAGTGACAGTAGTATAAACAAAGGTCATGGAACAGTATGACTTTATACTCTTTACATTATTTACTGCATTGGAAGAAACAAATATGAAAGTGTCTACAGTTCTTTGGCAGTTGAGTAGTTACAGTAGTATGAACAGAATGACTTCTTTATACTCTTGTTTTACATTATTTACTGTACAGGAAGCAACACATATCAAGGTGTCTACAGTTATTTGGCAGTTGACTAGTGACGGTAGTATGAACAGTATGACTTCTTTATTCTCTTGTTTTACATTATTTACTGTACAGGAAGCAACACATATTAAAGTGTCTACGGTTCTTTGGCAGGTGAGTAGTGACAGTAGTATAAACAAAGGTCATGGAACAGTATGACTTCTCGATACTCTTGTTTTTACATTATTTACTGCATAGGAAGCAACAGATATGAAAGTGTCTACAGATCTTTGGCAGTTGACTAGTGACAGTAGTATGAAGAGTATGATTTCTTTATACTCTTGTTTTTACATTATTTACAATATAATTAGCAACAAATTTGAAGGTGTCTACAGTTATTTGGCAGTTGAGTAGTGACAGTAGTATGAACTAAGGTTATGGAACAGTATGACTTATTTATACTCTTGTTTTACCTTATTTACAGCATAAGTATCAACAAATATTAAGGTGTCTACAGTTCTTTGGCAGTTGAGTAGTGACAGTAGTATGAAGAGTATGACTTCTTTATACTCTTGTTTTACATTATTTACTGTACAGGAAGCAACAAATGTTAAGGTGTCTACAGTTTTTTGGCATTTGAGTAGTGACAGTAGTATAAACAAAGGTCATGGAACAGCATGACTTCTCAATACTCTTGTTTTTACATTATTTACTGCATAGGAAGCAACAAATATGAAAGTGTCTACAGTTCTGTGGCAGTTGAGTAGTGACAGTAGTATTAACTAAGGTTATGGAACAGTATGACTTATTTATACTCTTGTTTTACATTATTTACAGCATAAGTATCAACAAATAGTAAGGTGTCTACAGTTCTTTGGCAGTTGAGTAGTGACTGTAGTACGAACAGTATGACTTTATACTCTTGTTATTACATTATTTACTGTATTGGAAGGAACAAATATGAAGGTGTCTACAGTTCTTTGGCAGTTGACTAGTGGCAGTACTATGAAGAGTATGACATTGTTATACTCTTGTTATTACATTATTTACTGTATAGGAAGCAACAAATAAGAAGGTGTCTACAGTTCTTTGGCAGTTGAGTAGTGACAGTAGTATAAACAAAGGTCATGGAACAGTATCACTTCTATATACTCTTGTTTATACATTATTTACTGCATAGGAAGCAACAAATATGAAAGTTTCTACAGTTCTGTGACAGTTGAGTAGTGACAGTTGTAGGAACAATTTGACTTTTTTACACTCTTGTTTTTACATTATTTGCAATATAAGTAGCAACAAATTTAAAGGTGTCTACAGTTCTTTGGCAGTTGAGTAGTGACAGTAGTATGAACAGTATGACTTCTTTATACTCTTGTTTTACTGTATTTACTGTACAGGAAGCAACAAATATGAAGGTGTCTACATTTCTTTGGCATTTGAGTAGTGACAGTAGTATAAACAAAGGTCATGAAACAGTATCACTTCTATGTACGCTTGTTTATACATTATTTACTGCATAGGAAGCAACACATATGAAAGTGTCTACAGTTCTGTGGCAGTTGAGTAGTGACAGTTGTAGGAACAATTTGACTTTTTTACACTCGTTTTTACATTATGTACAATATAAGTAGCAACAAATTTAAAGGTGTCTACAGTTTCTTGGCAGTTGAGTAGTGACAGTAGTATGAACTAAGGTTATGGAACAGTATGACTTATTTATACTCTTGTTTTACATTATTTACAGCATAAGTATCAACAAATATTAAGGTGTCTACAGTTCTTTGGCAGTTGAGTAGTGACAGTAGTATGAACAGTATGACTTCTTTATACTCTTGTTTTACATTATTTACTGTACAGGAAGCAACAAATATGAAGGTGTCTACAGTTCTTTGGCATTTGAGTAGTGACAGTAGTATAAACAAAGGTCATGGAACAGTATCACTTCTATATACTCTTGTTTATACATTATTTACTGCATAGGAAGCAACACATATGAAAGTGTCTACAGTTCTGTGGCAGTTGAGTAGTGACAGTTGTAGGAACAATTTGACTTTTTTACACTCTTGTTTTTACATTATGTACAATATAATTAGCAACACATTTAAAGGTGTCTACAGTTTCTTGGCAGTTGAGTAGTGACAGTAGTATGAACTAAGGTTATGGAACAGTATGACTTATTTATACTCTTGTTTTACATTATTTACAGCATAAGTATCAACAAATATTAAGGTGTCTACAGTTCTTTGGCAGTTGAGTTGTGACAGTAGTATGAACAGTAGGACTTCTTTATACTCTTGTTTTACCGTATTTACTGTACAGGAAGCAACAAATATGAAGGTGTCTACAGTTCTTTGGCATTTGAGTAGTGACAGTAGTATAAACAAAAGTCATGGAACAGTATGACTTCTTTATTCTCTTGTTTTTACATTATTTACTGCATAAGAAGCAACAAATATGAAAGTGTCTACAGTTCTGTGACAGTTGAGTAGTGACAGTTGTAGGAACAATTTGACTTTTTTACACTCTTGTTTTTACATTATTTACAATATAAGTAGCAACAAATTTAAAGGTGTCTACAGTTTCTTGGCAGTTGAGTAGTGACAGTAGTATGAACTAAGGTTATGGAACAGTATGACTTATTTATACTCTTGTTTTACATTATTTACAGCATAAGTATCAACAAATATTAAGGTGTCTACAGTTCTTTGGCAGTTGAGTAGTGACAGTAGTATGAACAGTATGACTTCTTTATACTCTTGTTTTACATTATTTACTGTACAGGAAGCAACAAATATGAAGGTGTCTACAGTTCTGTGACAGTTGAGTAGTGACAGTGTAGGAACAATTTGACTTTTTTACACTCTTGTTTTTACATTATTTACAATATAAGTAGCAACAAATTTAAAGGTGTCTACAGTTTCTTGGCAGTTGAGTAGTGACAGTAGTATGAACTAAGGTTATGGAACAGTATGACTTATTTATACTCTTGTTTTACATTATTTACAGCATAAGTATCAACAAATATTAAGGTGTCTACAGTTCTTTGGCAGTTGAGTAGTGACAGTAGTATGAACAGTATGACTTCTTTATACTCTTGTTTTACATTATTTACTGTACAGGAAGCAACAAATGTTAAGGTGTCTACAGTTTTTTGGCATTTGAGTAGTGACAGTAGTATAAACAAAAGTCATGGAACAGTATGACTTCTCAATACTCTTGTTTTTACATTATTTACTGCATAGGAAGCAACAAATATGAAAGTGTCTACAGTTCTGTGGCAGTTGAGTAGTGACAGTAGTATTAACTAAGGTTATGGAACAGTATGACTTATTTATACTCTTGTTTTACATTATTTACAGCATAAGTATCAACAAATAGTAAGGTGTCTACAGTTCTTTGGCAGTTGAGTAGTGACTGTAGTACGAACAGTATGACTTTATACTCTTGTTATTACATTATTTACTGTATAGGAAGGAACAAATATGAAGGTGTCTACAGTTCTTTGGCAGTTGACTAGTGGCAGTACTATGAAGAGTATGACATTGTTATACTCTTGTTATTACATTATTTACTGTATAGGAAGCAACAAATAAGAAGGTGTCTACAGTTCTTTGGCAGTTGAGTAGTGACAGTAGTATAAACAAAGGTCATGGAACAGTATCACTTCTATATACTCTTGTTTATACATTATTTACTGCATAGGAAGCAACAAATATGAAAGTTTCTACAGTTCTGTGACAGTTGAGTAGTGACAATTGTAGGAACAATTTGACTTTTTTACACTCTTGTTTTTACATTATTTGCAATATAAGTAGCAACAAATTTAAAGGTGTCTACAGTTTCTTGGCAGTTGAGTAGTGACAGTAGTATGAACAGTATGACTTCTTTATACTCTTGTTTTACTGTATTTACTGTACAGGAAGCAACAAATATGAAGGTGTCTACATTTCTTTGGCATTTGAGTAGTGACAGTAGTATAAACAAAGGTCATGAAACAGTATCACTTCTATGTACGCTTGTTTATACATTATTTACTGCATAGGAAGCAACACATATGAAAGTGTCTACAGTTCTGTGGCAGTTGAGTAGTGACAGTTGTAGGAACAATTTGACTTTTTTACACTCGTTTTTACATTATGTACAATATAAGTAGCAACAAATTTAAAGGTGTCTACAGTTTCTTGGCAGTTGAGTAGTGACAGTAGTATGAACTAAGGTTATGGAACAGTATGACTTATTTATACTCTTGTTTTACATTATTTACAGCAAAAGTATCAACAAATATTAAGGTGTCTACAGTTCTTTGGCAGTTGAGTAGTGACAGTAGTATGAAGAGTATGACTTCTTTATACTCTTGTTTTACATTATTTACTGTACAGGAAGCAACAAATGTTAAGGTGTCTACAGTTTTTTGGCATTTGAGTAGTGACAGTAGTATAAACAAAAGTCATGGAACAGTATGACTTCTTTATACTCTTGTTTTTACATTATTTACTGCATAGGAAGCAACAAATATGAAAGTGTCTACAGTTCTGTGGCAGTTGAGTATTGACAGTTGTAGGAACAATTTGACTTTTTTACACTCTTGTTTTTACATTATGTACAATATAAGTAGCAACAAATTTAAAGGTGTCTACAGTTTCTTGGCAGTTGAGTAGTGACAGTAGTATGAACTAAGGTTATGGAACAGTATGACTTATTTATACTCTTGTTTTACATTATTTACAGCACAAGTATCAACAAATAGTAAGGTGTCTACAGTTCTTTGGCAGTTGACTAGTCAATCAATCAATCAATCAATGTTTATTTATATAGCCCCAAATCACAAATGTCTCAAAGGACTGCACAAATCATTACGACTACAACATCCTCGGAAGAACCCACAAATGAGCAAGGAAAACTCACACCCAGTGGGCAGGGAGAATTCACATTCAGTGGGACGCCAGCGACAATGCTGACTATGAGAAACCTTGGAGAGGACCTCAGATGTGGGCAACCCCCCCCCCTCTAGGGGACCGAAAGCAATGGATGTCGAGCGGGTCTAACATGATACTGTGAAAGTTCAATCCATAGTGGCTCCAAGACAGCAGTGAGAGTCCCGTCCACAGGAAACCATCTCAAGCGGATCAGCAGCGTAGAGATGTCCCCAACCGATACAGGCGAGCGGTCCATCCTGGGTCCCGACGAGCGGTCCATCCTGGGTCTCGACTCTGGACAGTCAGTACTTCATCCATGGTCATCGGACCGGACCCCCTCCATAAGGGAGGGGGGGACATAGGAGAAAGAAAAGAAGCGGCAGATCAACTGGTCTAAAAAGGAGGTCTATTTAAAGGCTAGAGTATACAGATGAGTTTTAAGATGAGACTTAAATGCTTCTACTGAGGTAGCATCTCGAACTGTTACCGGGAGGGCATTCCAGAGTACTGGAGCCCGAACGGAAAACGCTCTATAGCCCGCAGACTTTTTTTGAGCTCTAGGAATCACTAATAAGCCGGAGTCTTTTGAACGCAGTGAGTGTAGTACGAACAGTATGACTTTATACTCTTGTTATTACATTATTTACTGTATAGGAAGCAACAAATATGAAGGTGTCTACAGTTCTTTGGCAGTTGAGTAGTGACAGTAGTATGAACAAAGGTTATGGAACAGTATGACTTATTTATACTCTTGTTTTACATTATTTACAGTATAAGTAGCAACAAATATGAATGTGTCTACAGTTCTTTGGCAGTTGAGTAGTGACAGTAGTATGAACAGTATGACTTATTTATACTCTTCTTTTTACAATATTTCCAGTATAAGCAGCAACAAATATGAAGGTGTCTACAGTTCTTTGGCAGTTTAGTGACAGTAATATGAACAGTATGACTTCTTTATACTCTATCTCAGCTGCATTTGGGCGGAAGGCGGCGTACACCCTGGACGTTTTGGATTGCCGACCCCTGGTCTGTTATTTTGATGATAGACTTTATTGGGTCTTGATGTCATGATTCATGTTACCATGAATTGATTAACGTGTACCCCGACTTAAACAAGTTGAAAAACTTATTGGGGTGTACATATTCCACAAGTACGGAATATGTAATTGTGGAGAGGCGGAGCCGACAGTCTGACAGAGAGGCAGGGCATGCCAAGATGGCGGCGAGGAGGCGGGGGGAGCGATGCAACAATCGAGATCAGGTGCGTAGATTGCGCACATGGATACGATTAATGTATCCTCTCGCACTGCTTAAAAGGGCGACAGCCGTGAACGTCAGGGAGAGAGGTGGAGAGACAACAACAAAACGAGACGGAGCGCATGCAACCCGGAAGAGAGCGAGAGTGAGAGCAACAGGGAGACAACGCGGGCGACTAAAAAGCAACCCGAAAAATACTTTTCTTATCGGAAAATAAAGAAAGTCAAAACTGCTCAAAGCCATGTCCTTCCTTGGTGGTCCCTGGAACCCGCACGACAGTGAGAGTCGTTCACAGTATTGCACTGTGCAATCTACTCATAAAAGTTTCAATCAATCAATCAAAAAAACTAATTGAACCAAATACAAAAGTGCAAGAGGCGGAGTCGACAGTCTGACAGAGAGGCAGGTCATGCTGGAGCCCGGCTCAAGATGGCGGCGAGGAGGCGGGGGGGAGTGAAGCAACAATCGAGATCAGGTGCGTGGATTGCGCACATGGATACGATTAATGAATCCTCTCGCACTGCTTCAAAGGGCGACAGCCGTGAACGTCGGGAAGAGAGGTGGAGAGACAACGACAAAACGAGACGGAGCGCATGCAACCCGGAAGAGAGCGAGAGTGAGAGCAACAGGGAGACAACGCAGGCGACTGAAAAGCAACCCGAAAAATACTTTTCTTATCGGAAAATAAAGAACGTCAAAACTGCTCAAAGCCATGTCCTTCCTTGGTGGTCCCTGGAACCCGCACGACAGTGAGAGTCGTTCACAGTATTGCACTGTGCAATCTACTCATAAAAGTTTCAATCAATCAATCAAAAAAACTAATTGAACCAAATACAAAAGTGCAAGAGGCGGAGCCGGCAGTCTGACAGAGAGGCAGGTCATGCTGGAGCCCGGCTCAAGATGGCGGTGAGGAGGCGGGGGGGGAGTGAAGCAACAATCGAGATCAGGTGCGTGGATTGCACACATGGATACGATTAATGAATCGTCTCGCACTGCTTAAAAGGGCGACAGCCGTGAACGTCGGGGAGAGAAGTGGAGAGACAACGACAAAACGAGACGGAGCGCATGCAACCCGGAAGAGGGCGAGAGTGAAAGCAACAGGGGCACAACGCGGGGGACTAAAAAGCAACCCGAAAAATACTTTTCTTATCGGAAAATAAAGAAAGTCAAAACTGCTCGAAGCCGTGTCCTTCCTTGGTGGTTCCTGGAACCCGCACGACAGTGAGAGTCGTTCACAGTATTGCACTGTGCAATCTACTCATAAAAGTTTCAATCAATCAATCAAAAAAACTAATTGAACCAAATACAAAAGTGCAAGAGGCGGCGCCGACAGTCTGACAGAGAAGCAGGTCATGTTGGAGCCCGGCTCAAGATGGCGGCGAGGAGGCGGGGGGGAGTGACGCAACAATCGAGATCAGGTGCGTGGATTGCGCACATGGATACGATTAATGAATCCTCTCGCACTGCTTCAAAGGGCGACAGCCGTGAACGTCGGGAAGAGAGGTGGAGAAACAACGACAAAACGAGACGGAGCGCATGCAACCCGGAAGAGGGCGAGAGTGAAAGCAACAGGGAGACAACGCGGGCGACTGAAAAGCGACCCGAAAAATACTTTTCTTATCGGAAAATAAAGAAAGTCAAAACTGCTCAAAGCCATGTCCTTCCTTGGTGGTCCTTGGAACCCACACGACAGTGAGAGTCGTTCACAGTATTGTACTGTGCAATCTACTCATAAAAGTTTCAATCAATCAATAAAAAAAACTAATTGAACCAAATACAAAAGCAAGAGGCGGAGCTTACAGTCTGACAGAGAGGCAGGTCATGCTGGAGCCCGGCTCAAGATGGCGGCGAGGAGGCGGGGGGGAGTGAAGCAACAATCGACATCAGGTGCGTGGGTTGCGCACATGGATACGATTAATGAATCCTCTCGCATTGCTTCAAAGGGCGACAGCCGTGAACGTCGGGGAGAGAGGTGGAGAGACAACGACAAAACGAGACGGAGCGCATGCAACCCGGAAGAGAGCGAGAGTGAGAGCAACAGGGAGACAACGCGGGCGACTGAAAAGCGACCCAAAAAATACTTTTCTTATCGGAAAATAAAGAAAGTCAAAACTGCTCAAAGCCATGTCCTTCCTTGGTGGTCCTTGGAACCCGCACAAAAGTGAGAGTTGTAATGTGCAATCTACTCATAAAAGTTTCAATCAATCAAAAAACCAAATTGAACCAAATAGAAAAGTGCAACCAGTGACACATTCCAACGTGATAGTCCTCGTCTTTGAAAGTCGACAGTGATCCAAGTCGTTTGCGTTTCATTTCATCAGACCACGGTACGGAAAGATGAAATAAACCGGCGAGTAAAGGATACCCAGAATGCCTGCGATGGCGAAGAAAGGCTGTATAAACTCCTCACACGCCGCTCGTGTAATCACTGCATATTTTACTCCGTGTTAACAACGTGCGGACAAACCGAACAGGTTGCGTGTCTCATATGCTTTGCAAATGAGCACTTACAGTCTTTGGAAGCATTCTTCCACGTGCAAACACAACCTCTTCCCACGAGGGAATCCAAGGCGGGCGAAAGCGTGCCTTTAGGAGCGTACAGTTTGCGGGAAAACAACCATTGCGCTGTCAAGTAGGGGGAAAAACGTGGCGTTGTTCACTGAGGTGGGATGCACATCAAGTCCCTCAAGGAATCATCGATCATGTAAATGACGCCAGAGCATATTTATTTGCCACCAGTCAAGAAAGGCTCAACGTTTGTTTATCCCGGTTGTCATCCGGTGTCCGGGGGATCCGCGCACCACCTGTTTCAGGAATAATAGCAGGGAGGACATACCCTCGGATTTGAAGCGAGACCCGGTTGGGACATGTTAGCCCGCGGCCTCGGCGTCGATTGTGCCAAGGAGACAGAAACCTGACGGCCAAAATGATGGATGAGTGCCGTGAAGGCGGAAAACAAAAATGGGATGGGGGGGATATATTGGCATAAAAACCCCGTTTCCCTATGAGTTGGGAAATTGTGTTGGATGTAAATACGAAAAGAATACAATGATTTGGAAATAATTTCAACCCATATTCAGTTGAATATGCTACAAAGACAACATATTTGATGTTCAAACTGATAAACATTTTTTTTTGTTGCAAATAATCATTAACTTTAGAATTTCATGCCAGCAACACGTGACAAAGAAGTTGGGAAAGGTGGCAAAAAAAACAGATAAAGTTGAGGAATGCTCACCAAACACTTATTTGGAACATCCCACAGGTGTGCAGGCTAATTGGGAACAGGTGGGTGCCATGATTGGGTATAAAAACAGCTTCCCGAAAAATGCTCAGTCTTTCACAAGAAAGGATGGGGCGAGGTACACCCCTTTGTCCACAACTGCGTGAGCAAATAGTCAAACAGTTTAAGAACAACATTTCTCAAAGTGCAATTGCAAGAAATTTTGGGATTTCAACATCTACGGTACATAATATGATTAAAAGGTTCAGAGAATCTGGAGAAATCACTTCACGTAAGCGGCATGGCCGGAAACCAACACTGAATGACCGTGACCTTCGATCCCCAAAAAACGTCATCAATCTCTAAAGGATATCACCACATGGGCTCAGGAACACTTCAGAAAACCACTGTCACTAAATACAGTCAGTCGCTACATCTGTAAGTGGAAGAAAAGGTCATGTAACACAATGGTGAACATGCCCTTTCCCAACTACTTTGTCACGTGTTGCAGCCATGAAATTCAAAGTTAATTATTATTTGAAAAAAAAATAATAATAATAAAAATGTTTACCGATAAAGTTGAGGCATGCTCATTAAACACTTATTTGGAACATCACACAGGTGTGCAGGCTAATTGGGAACAGGTGGGTGCCATGATTGGGTATAAAAACAGCTTCCCAAAAGAATGCTCAGTCTTTCACAAGAAAGGATGGGGCGAGGTACACCCCTTTGTCCACAACTGTGTGAGCAAATAGTCAAACAGTTTAAGAACAACGTTTCTCAAAGTGCAATTAGAAAAAATTTAGGGATTTCAACATCTACGCTCCATAATATCATCAAAAGGTTCAGAGAATCTGGAGAATTTACTCCACGTAAGCGGCATGGCCGGAAACCAACACTGAATGACCGTGACCTTCGATCCCCAAAAAACGTCATCAATCTCTAAAGGATATCACCACATGGGCTCAGGAACACTTCAGAAAACCACTGTCACTAAATACAGTCAGTCGCTACATCTGTAAGTGGAAGAAAAGGGGATGCAACACAGTGGTGAACATGCCCTTTCCCAACTACTTTGTCACGTGTTGCAGCCATGAAATTCAAAGTTAATTATTATTTGAAAAAAAAATAATAATAATAAAAATGTTTACCGATAAAGTTGAGGAATGCTCATCAAACACTTATTTGGAACATCCCACAGGTGTGCAGGCTAATTGTGAACAGGTGGGTGCCATGATTGGGTATGAAATCAGCTTCCCAAAAAAATGCTCAGTCTTTCACAAGAAAGGATGGGGCGAGGTACACCCCTTTGTCCACAACTGTGTGAGCAAATAGTCAAACAGTTTAAGAACAACATTTCTCAAAGTGCAATTGCAAGAAATTTTGGGATTTCAACATCTACGGTACATAATATCACCAAAAGGTTCAGAGAATCTGGAGAATTTACTCCACGTAAGCGGCATGGCCGGAAACCAACACTGAATGACCGTGACCTTCGATCCCCAAAAAACGTCATCAATCTCTAAAGGATATCACCACATGGGCTCAGGAACACTTCAGAAAACCACTGTCACTAAATACAGTCAGTCGCTACATCTGTAAGTGGAAGAAAAGGGGATGCAACACAGTGGTGAACATGCCCTTTCCCAACTACTTTGTCACGTGTTGCAGCCATGAAATTCAAAGTCAATTATTATTTGCAAAAAAAAAAAAAGTTTACCGATAAAGTTGAGGAATGCTCATCAAACACTTATTTGGAACATCCCACAGGTGTGCAGGCTAATTGGGAACAGGTGGGTGCCATGATTGTAGTAACATTCTTATTCTTTGTATCAACATTGGTATTCTGAAGCTAACTGTGGAGGGGGCGTGGCCTGCGGGCCTGCAGCAAAACGGGGTGTGGCAGGAACGGCCTCGAAATCAGCGACAGGTGCGTAGATGGCCCACATGGGCCTTGGTATCTAATCACCTGTCGCTCTGTTATAAGCATCAGCCAGGAGGAGAGAAGGGGTTGGAGCTGGAGCCAGAGTGCGAGCTGGAAACTATTAAAAAAAAAAACAATATTGTAACCTTGAAACAGGCTCTCATGTCTGTGCTCGGTGGTGTGAAGACCCCCCCCCCCCCCAGGAGAGCAAGCCCCACACTAACCAATAATGAATAATTAACGTCTTACCATTAACACAACTTCTTGAACAGGTGCGGTAGGAAACGGATGGATGGATTAAAAATACATTAGAATGTTTTATATTTTCGACATTATTTTTAACACTGTGATCACAAGTGGAATTATTCATTACTTATCGTGTCAAGCAATGTCAGCTCAGATTTACCTGAGAGCCAGATGCAGTCATCAAAAGAGCCACATCTGGCTCGCGAGCCCTAAATTCCCTACCCGTGCTCTAACCACTAGGCCACTGACTAGGTTACTGTTACGGTTGAGTAGATACAGACATGGATGACAGAGTCTGGTGTGGATAAACTTGACTGGCCTGCACAGAGTCCTGACCCGAACCCAATACATCATTTTTGGGATGAATTAGAACGGAGATTAAGAGCCAGGCTTTCTCGACCAACATCAGTGTGTGACCTCACCTATGCGCTTTTTGGAAGAATGGTAGAAAATTCCTCTAAATACACTCCGAAACCTGTTGCTTTAGGTCAGGGGTAGGGAACCTATGGCTCTAGAGCCAGATGTGCCTCTTTTGATGACTGCATCTGGCTCTCAGATAAATCTTGCTGATGTTACTTAACACGGGGCGGTATACCTCGGTTGGTAGAGCGGCCGTGCCAGCAACTTAAGGGTTGCAGGTTCGATCCCCGCTTCTGCCATCCTAGTCACTGCCGTTATGTCCTTGGGCAAGACACTTTACCCACCTGCTCCCAATGCCACCCACACTGGTTCAAATACGTAACTTAAATATTGTGTTTCACAATGTAAAAGCGCTTTGAGTCACTAGAGAAAAGCGCTATATAAATATAATTCACTTCACACGATAAGTGGTAATCACAGTGTCAAAAATAACGTTGAAAATATAAAACGTTCTCATGCATTTGAATCCATCCATCCGTTTCTATCGCACCTGTTCAAGAAGTTGCATTAGTAGTCGAAAGTATTTTATTTATAATTGGTTCGCTTCAGAATAGAATAACAATGTTATTGAAAAGAATAATATTTGTTTGTTGTAATCAGGGAAAGTCCAAATAAAAGAGGTGTAGAATTCTCTTGTTTCTCCTCATTGAGCTAAATTGAATCCTGTCTCTGTTTAATTCCTTGCTTTCTTGTCTGTTTAATAAATGTCATCAGTGTTTGAACCTGTCAGTTGTATTCAGTGTTAAAAATATTATACGGCTCTCACGGAAATACATTTTAAAATATTTGGCTTTAATGGCTCTCTCAGTCAAAAAGGTTCCCGACCCCTGCTTCAGGTGGTCAATTATCGGCTTGACTTGTCAACGTCCTCTTTTTTGCGTCCAAAACTTGACGATATGTTACGGCCTACAGATGTTTTTTTCCTCCTTCTTTAGTGAGCTTGCACTTCAGACAAGGAGTTACTAATGAGCATTTTCTCCCAAAGTCAAAAGTCATGCAGGGCAAACGGTATAAAAAGTGACGAAGACGAAAAGTGCCCGACAAAAAGAGACAGAGATGAGTGAGTATGTATTGGTTGGAAATATTCCCTTCGCCTGAGAATGCTAAGCAACCCCCGAAAAGTAGTTGTGCTTTCATTCCGACAAACATAATGCAGACAAGAATGAAAAGTGCACACGAGTGCTTCGTTTTCAAGCGTACGCTTAATGTACGCTGAAGGACCGGATCGTGCTGCTTACTCAGAAAAAAAAAAAAACTACCCCTGGATGTGCGTGGGTGATGACAATAACGAGAGAAGCCATTCTTCTGCACTTTGTTTGCAGTCGACCTCTGGGTCCCCCAGTGAGCTGGCATTGTTTCCTGCGCTCAAGCTCGTCAGACTCGCATGTTTGAAAGCGCATGATGTGAGTGTGGCTGTGGTTCTGTTTGAATGGAAATGGATGTTGTTGTTCTTCTACGGTCCGGCCTCCATGTCACGCTCCTGAGAACGCAGTCCAGCATTATCTTGTTGGATTTAGAATTTGATAGTTTTGTTGTAAATTGCATGGAGAGGAGCCAGATGAGGTGGTTTGGGCATCTGGTCAGGATGCCACCCGAACGCCTCCCTAGGGAGGAGTTTCGGCCACGTCCGACCGGTAGGAGGCCACGGGGTAGACCCAGGACACGTTGGGAAGACTATGTCTCCCGGCTGGCCTGGGGACGCCTCAGGATCCCCCGGCAGGAGCTGGACGAAGTGGCTGGGGAGAGGGAAGTCTGGGCTCCCCTGCTTAGGCTGCTTCCCCCGCGACCCGACCTCAGATAAGCGGAAGAATATGGATGGATCGTTGTAAATTGCACGATGTATGTACATTCCAGATATGCAGCAGTTCAACTCCAGGTGTCGTTGAGGAGGGAGGGAGGGAGGTCAGAAGTGTCCAACGT
Source organism: Nerophis ophidion (assembly GCF_033978795.1). Lineage (NCBI taxonomy): Eukaryota > Metazoa > Chordata > Actinopteri > Syngnathiformes > Syngnathidae > Nerophis > Nerophis ophidion. Next base: position 31,244,837 of record NC_084637.1, read on the forward strand.
TGAGGTGAACCCTGGTCCTGTTTCCACAGCGAGGGAGTCAAATCATAGATTAATGGTAAATAGGTTGTACTTGTATAGCGCTTTTCTACCCCTTTTTAAGGAGCCCAAAACGCTTTGACAGTATTTCCACATTCGCCCATTCACACACTGACGGTGGGAGCTGCCAATGCAAGGCCCTCACCAGGACCCATCAGGAGCAAGGGTGAAGTGTCTTGCCCAAGGACACAAAGGACGTGACTAGGATAGTAGAAGGTGGGGATTGAACCAGTAACCCTCAAATTGCTGGCACAGCCACTCTACCGACTTCGCCACGCCGTTTAGGATGTTTGTTTTCCGCGAGCAGACAAAACAATGAATGGTCTGTTCTATTCGTCAGTTCGAATCAGTTGAAATGTGAAAGGTACGATTCATTACGCTACCGAATTTTTTGGATCATTAGTCGCAGTTTTTTTTACATAGTTTGGCTTATACTCTGGAGCGATTTATGTGTGAAATGATTAACACATTACTGTAAAATCTCATTCACCTAAGAGACTAGGCATGTATCAGCAATCGTTGCACACACACACAAAATTTGGCAAAAGTGCATTGTGGAAAAAAAAGATGCTCCCTGCTACCACTTCGGTTTTTTGAACAAAGAAGGAAGTTTGCTATTCCCCCTTCAAAACAAAAGCTGCACTCCATTCACAATGCATTAGAGCAGGGGTAGGGAACCTATGGCTCTAGAGCCAGATGTGGCTCTTTTGATGACTGCATCTGGCTCTCGGATAAATCTGAGCTGACATTGCTTAACACGATAAGTAATTAATAATTCCACTTGTCATCACAGTGTTAAAAATAATGTTTAAAATATAAAACATTCTCATGCATTTTTAATCCATCCATCCGTTTTCTACCGCACCTGTTCAAGAAGTTGGGTTAATGGTAAGAAGTTATTTATTTATTATTGGTTAGTGTGGGGGTTCTTCAGAGCACCAAGCACTGACATGAGAGCCTGTTTCAGGGTTACAATATTGTTATTTTTTTTTCAATAAGTCTCTCAGTTGCTTTCCAGCAATTGTAATTTTCTTTTTTCGTTCTCGCTCGCGCTCTGGCTCCAGCCCCAACCCCGTCTCTCCTCCCGGCTGCTGCTTATAACAGAGCGACAGGTGATTAAATAACAAGGCCCAGGTGGGCCGTCTACGCACCTGTCGCTGATTTCGAGGCCAGTCCTGGCACACCCCAGTTCGCTGCAGGCCCGCAGCCCACACCCCCACCTCAGTTATCTTCAGAATAACAATGTTGTTATGAAGAATAAGAGACCTATTATACTCTAGAAATGTTGGTCTTACTTAAAAATGCATGCGTTTAGTTGTGTTCAGCTTTAAAAAAAATATATATATGGCTCTTACGGAAAAACATTTTAAAATATTTGGCTTTTTGGCTCTCTCAGCCAAAAAGGTTCCCGACCCCTGCATTAGAGTCTCAAAATGGCGGCACCAAGGCGTCCTTATAAAACGCCCAAGCCACTTTACAACTGTTATTACTATGAGACTGATGTATAACACATGTGTATAAAACTTTTTCTCTGTGTAATAATCCATCCATCCATCTTCTACCGCGAGGGGCAGCACCCTCATCGGTCCCGTCCAGCGCAGCTTTAATTTGACTTGTTTGGAAAGTCTTGACGAGCCAAATTTTCTTGTTCTATCGAAGTGATTTTTTGTGTGAAGTGAATTATATTTATATAGCGCTTTTCTCTAGTGACTCAAAGCGCTTTACATAGTGACACCCAATATCTAAGTTACATTTAAACCAGTGTCGGTGGCACTGGGAGCAGGTGGGTAAAGTGTCTTGCCCAAGGACACAACGGCAGTGACTAGGATGGCGGAAGCGGGAATCGAACCTGCAACCCTCAAGTTGCTGGCACGGCCTCTCTACCAACCGAGCTAAACCGCAGATAATTGTGCTGAGTTCAAATAAAATAGCCCTAATTTTTTGTATTTTTGTTTCTTGTTTTTGAACACTGACTTTTTGCAGTGCGGGCGGACGGTTTTGTTCTCGCTTTTTGGTGCAATAACGACCCGTGTAGCTCTAGTCCAGGGGTCGGCAACCTTTACCACTCAAAGAGCCATTTTGTCCCATTTCACAAAATAAAGAAAGTAATGGGAGCCACGAGACTCCTGAAATTTATAATGAAATAACACTGTAAACAGAGTTTTTTTGTTTTTTTTTGCTTCAGGCTATATTTAAACCAGGGGTCTCAGACACGCGGCACGCAATTAAATACGAAGATTTGATGTTAGTGCGGCCAGTGAGTTTTATATGAATGCCCCTTATTAGCATCACGCATACAATTTGTCCCGATTTGACTGGGAGACTCTCGGGTTACAGAGTGACTATTCCCCCGGACGGGTGCTGAGAAAAACCCAATCAACAGAAATAAGGGTGTGCTACGATGGCACTGTCTTTAGTGCCCTTCACAACTTGTACAAACAGCTTACCAGTCAGGTCACATGTTGTATGTGACTCCTGCACACACTCACATGCGACAGCAAGGCATTCTGGTTCAACAGCCATACAGGTCACACTGAAGGTGCCAGTTTAAACAACTTTAACACTGTTACTAATATGTGCCACACTGTGAACCCGCACCAAACAAGAATGACGAATACATTTCGGGAAAACACCCGCACTGTAACACAACATAAACACAACATAAGTGAAGAGAAGTGCATTATATTTATATAGCGCTTTTTCTCAAGTGACTCAAAGCGCTTTACAGAGTGAAACCCAATATCTAAGTTACATTCAAACCAGTGTGGGTGGCACTGGGAGCAGGTGGGTAAAGTGTCTTGCCCAAGGACACAACGGTAGTGACTAGGTTGGCAGAAGCGGGAATCGAACCTGCAACCCTCAAGTTGCTGGCACGGCCACTCTACCAACCGCCCGCATACAAATACCCAGAATCCCATGCAACCCTAACTTTTCCAAGCTACACTATACACCCCGCTACCACCAATCATCCCCCCCACCCCGACCCCCTCCTGCGTCGGTTGCGGTGGGCGGGGTTGGGAGGGGGTGTATAATGTAGCCTGGATGAGTCAGGGTTGCACAGGATTCTGGGTATTTGTTATGTTGTGTTTATGTTGTGTTACAGTGCGGATGTTTTCCCAAAATATAGTTGTCATTCTTGTTTGGTGTGGGTTCACAGTGTGGCGCATATTAGTAAGAGTGTTAAAGTTGTTTATGTTACGTCTGTTCGGCATCGTGGTGCCGGGTTCGAGTCCCTCGAGGATGCGTCGAAATCGAACACAGCAAAGATAAGGTTTAACTATTTATTTGAATAACAAAAGGTGCTAGAAAACAAAAATACCGGAGCTAAGGAAAGGCAAACAAAAGACGCTAGCATGACAGCTAGGATAAACAAAGAGTAAACTAAACTGGCACATGGGCACATAAAGGGGAAAACAAAACATTTAGCATGGGAGCTAAGAATGAATAAAATTGCGCAGCGTGAGAGCTCGCGAGAATAATACAGGAATTTCATGTAAGCAAAAGTGCAAAGCAGATGTACCATTGTGTGAAAACAAACTAGAGTCCCAGGCGGAAGAATGAAAAGAGGAAGACTTATAAAGGGAAGGTGATTAACAGAGAACAGGTGTGCAGGAACTGGGAGTAACAGCTGAAACTGATAACTAACCATGGTGACAGACTGAACGGGAAATAAACACATCAAACAGAGAATGAGAACAAAGATGTAAAAAAAAACAATAATATGTGAAGATCCAAGACATGGATCGCAACAGTTTATATCACAACCCTCAGTGTAACCTGCATGGCTGTAGAACAACTATGCCTTGCAATCGCTTGAGGATTATAATAGAACAGGGGTAGGGAACCTTTGGCTCTAGAGCCAGATGTGGCTCTTTTGATGACTGCATCTGGCTCTCGGAAAAATATGAGTTGACATGATAAGTAATGAATAATTAGAGCCCGCATGGCCCATTGCCAAAGGACCTATTGTTTTCCGTGCGTTTTATTATTCTTTATTTATTATTATTCCGACGCCTCTTTGAACTGTAATTTGACCCCCTGAACATGCTTCAAAATTCACCAAATTTCACACACTCATCAGAACTGGCAAAAATTGCCATCTATTAAAAAAAAACAAACCCCAAAAATCAAAAATGCACTCTAGCACCCCCTAGAAAAAAAACAGACTGCTTGTAACTTCCGTTAGGAATGTCGTAGAGACATGAAACAACAACATCTATGTAGGTCTGACTTAGACTTACATTTCCCAATTTAAACTTCTATAGCAAAAATCAACAGGAAGTTGGCAAAAACCCCTTCAAAACAAAATTTTCGCAAAAAATGCTATTTTTGCCTCTTTGAGCCGTAATTTGACCCCCATAAAATGCTTCAAAACTCACCAAACTTGGCACACACACCAGGACTGGCAAAAATTGCGATATAATGAAAAAACCAAACCCCAAAACTCAAAATTGCGCTCTAGCGCAATTTTTGAAAAAAACACAGAAAAAACTGCTCCTAGGAAGAAAACACAGACAAAACAGCTTGTAACTTCCCGTAGGTATGTCGGAAAGACATTAACAAAAACCTCCATGTAGGTCTCACTTAGACCTACATTTTAATGATCAACATCCTGCAGCAAAAATCAACAGGAAGTTAAAAATTACCCCTTCAAAATAAAAGTTTTGTAAACACCCGTCACCTTTTTCAAACCTTATCTCCTCTGAGCGTGTTTGTCGTTTCAGCTTCAAACACGCACAGAAGAGAGTTTGAACCCTTCTAATTAAAAGTTATCGAAAGAGTTTTGATTACTGCTCCTGTTTGGATTTTACGCGCCATCAAAAAAACCTGCGCAAATTTTCCTAAAAAATGTATTTTTTGCCTCTTTGAGCTGTAATTTGACCCCCTTAAAATGCTTCAAGGTGCAAGTTAAAGCACTACTATGCAAAGCGAAAGCCATTTATCAACAACATCCAGAAAAAACGATCTGCAATTTCACCCACTTAACATGCTTCAAAACTCACCAAATTTTACACACACATTAGGACTGGTGAAAATTGCCATCTAACAAAAAACCAAACCCCAAAAATCAAAAGTGCACTCTAGCGCCCCCTAAGAAAAAACACAGACAAAACTGCTTGCAACTTCTGTTAGGAATGTCGTAGAGACATGAATAAAAAACTTCTATGTAGGTCTGACTAAGACCAGGGCTTGAGTCTCGGCGGCAGCAGCCAAAGGTGGGCCCGACCAACGCTGCTTGCAGCTTTAATTCCACTTGTAATCATAGTGTTAAAAATAACATTCAAAATATAAAACATTCTCATGCATTTTTATGTTCAAGAAGTTGCGTTAATGGTAAGAAGTAATTTATTTATTAATGGTTAGTGTTGGGCTTGCCCTCCTGGGGGTTCTTCAGACCTCCAAGCACCGACATGAGAGCCTGTTTTCGGGTAAAATATAAATATATTTTTTCAATTAGTCTCTCAGTTGCTTTCCAGCAATTGTCTTTTTCTCTTTCGTCCTCACTCGCGCTCTGGCTCCAGCCCCAACCCTGTCTCTCCTCCTGGCTGATGCTTATAACAGAGCGACAGGTGATTAGATTAAAAAAAAAAGGCCCAGGTGGGCTTCTACGCACCTGTCGCTGATTTCGAGGCCGGTCCTGGCAACATCCCGCTTTGCTGCAGGCTGGCAGGCCACGCCCCCCTCCACAGTTAGCTTCAGAATAACAATGTTATTACAAAGAATAAGAGACCTATTATACTCTGGAAATGTTGGTCTTACTTAAAAATGCACGCGTTTAGTTGTGTTCAGTGTTAAAAAAAAAACATTATATGGCTCTTAGGAAAATACATTTTAAAATATTTGGCTTCTTGGCTCTCTCAGCCAAAAAGGTTCCCGACCCCTGTAATGCTTCACACAATACGTAACCGGCCGGCACGCACATAGTGTTGTGTAACCGCGGGCACAACTACATGTATTAGAAGATGTTATGGATATTATCATCACGTACCGCCCTCATTGTTAATGTCCGAGTGAAAGTCGCGGTATGCAAACCTCAGACAATTTTAAGGAAAGGCACTGAGGTCCGAAATCTCCCGGTTGATTCGGGAAGGTCGGCAAGTTTACAGCTGGGCCGCACCAGAGTGATCAAAGAGCCGCATTCCCTAGTCGAAATAAGTTTTTGTCGGCCTGAGCTTACAAACTCGACCCGAGCGATAACGTCACATGGTCTTTTCGGAGAGCGACGGACCAGAAAAGCCACTTGAAGTGACTCGCGGTCCGCGATGCTGAGCGACTTATCGCACATTCACAATGAAGGGGATGGAGGCCGGCAGATGAGGAGACGGAGTTTCGCTCTCTGGCTAATTGACACGCTTCAAAAGATATGTGCCATCTTCAAAGACCTCCAACAGAAAGGCAGTTGGACAGTGGAAAAAAATATATATATATATGTAGGTGTGGGAAAAATCACAAGACTATTTCATCTATACAGAACTGTTTCATGAGGGGTTCCCTCAATCATCAGGAGATTTTAATGGAAGCATTCACATACAATGGTTTATATAGGGCACAGAGTGGGTGGGTATAGGCGGGCGTAGGGTGTGGTGATTGGCTCATGTGTTACCTAAGAGGTGTTTCCGTCTGTGGCGGCATGTTGAAATGATTTCACTGCGCTTGTTGAGGGATGACAGATCTGGATGATATATGATAAACAGTTTCTCTTTCAAGCATAGGTTGCATCTTTTATTACCACTGTTGTAAGGTGTGCTGGATGCAAGAATTTGCCATGTTATTGAATATTCAACATTATTGTCTTTGAGGTTCCAAATGTGTTTGCTGAGTTCTGTAGAATTCCGCAAAGTCTGGTTTCCAAAGGAGGCGTTGTGGTTATTCCATCTTCTTTTGAACGCTCCTTCGGTTAATCCTACGTACGTGTCGGATGTGTTAATGTCCTTGCGTGTTACCTTTGCTTGGTAAACGTCTGATGTTTGTAAGCACCCCCCGTTGAGAGGGCAATCAGGTTTCTTGCGACAGTTATATTCCTTATTGGTTTCAGAGTCGTTGAGTCTGGGGGTGGGCAGTCCTTTTGCAATTGCTTTGTTGTGGTTTGAAATATATATATATATATATATATATATATATATATAGGTGTGGGAAAAATCACAAGACTACTTCATCTCTACAGAACTGTTTCATGAGGGGTTCCCTCAATCATCAGGAGATTTTAATGGAAGCATTCACATACAATGGTTTATATAGGGCACAGAGTGGGCGGGTACGGGCAGGCGTAGGGGCGTGGTGATTGGCTCATGTGTTACCTAGGAGGTGTTTCCGTCTATGGCGGCATGTTGAAATGATTTCACTGCGCTTGTTGAGGGATGACAGATCTGGATGATATATGATAAACAGTTTCTTTTTCAAGCATAGATTGCATATTTTATTACCACTGTTGTAAGGTGTGCTGGATGCAAGAATTTGCCATGTTATTGAATAGTCAACATTATTGTCTTTGAGGTTCCAAATGTGTTTGCTGAGTTCTGTAGAATTCCGCAAAGTCTGGTTTCTAAAGGAGGCGTTGTGGTTATTCCATCTTATTTTGAACGCTCCTTCGGTTAATCCTACGTATGTGTCGGATGTGTTAATGTCCTTGCGTGTTAACTTTGCTTGGTAAACATCTGATGTTTGTAAGCACCCCCCGTTGAGAGGGCAATCAGGTTTCTTGCGACAGTTACATTCCTTATTGGTTTCAGAGTCGTTTAGTCTGGGGGTGGGCAGTCCTTTTGCAATTGCTTTGTTGTGGTTTGATATATATATATATACATATATATATATATAGGTGTGGGAAAAATCACAAGACTACTTCATCTCTACAGAACTGTTTCATGAGGGGTTCCCTCAATCATCAGGAGATTTTAATGGAAGCATTCACATACAATGGTTTATATAGGGCACAGAGTGGGCGGGTACGGGCAGGCGTAGGGGCGTGGTGATTGGCTCATGTGTTACCTAGGAGGTGTTTCCGTCTATGGCGGCATGTTGAAATGATTTCACTGCGCTTGTTGAGGGATGACAGATCTGGATGATATATGATAAACAGTTTCTCTTTCAAGCATAGGTTGCATCTTTTATTACCACTGTTGTAAGGTGTGCTGGATGCAAGAATTTGCCATGTTATTGAATAGTCAACATTATTGTCTTTGAGGTTCCAAATGTGTTTGCTGAGTTCTCTAGAATTCCGCAAAGTCTGGTTTCTAAAGGAGGCGTTGTGATTATTCCATCTTGTTTTGAACGCTCCTTCGGTTAATCCTACGTACGTGTCGGATGTGTTAATGTCCTTGCGTGTTACCTTTGCTCGGTAAACGTCTGATGTTTGTAAGCACCCCCCGTTGAGAGGGCAATCAGGTTTCTTGCGACAGTTACATTCCTTATTGGTTTCAGAGTCGTTTAGTCTGGGGTTGGCCAGTCCTTTTGCAATTGCTTTGTTGTGGTTTGAAATATATATATATATATATATATATATATATCCAAATGTGAGCTTTTTTGACCGAAATAAAAGCCAGAAGAGAGATGTGCTGCTACAAAACCGCTTTTTCTTTTATTTTTTTTATTTTTAATTAATTTCCCTGCATCTTTTTACTTGCTCCGTCCTTAAAGAGAAACCATCGAGTTGTTCTTTCGTTTTCAAAGTTCAGCACGCTACGGTGCCCTCTGTGTTGTTTGGATTCGTGCATCTGTTATCACTGAGCGGTTTTTACTGATGCAAACAAACAGGACTCCCCTCAGACCAATTATTTCAGCCTTCTTATTGGCAGCGCAGTCTCGCCATGAGCTTATGGATGAAACCGAGGCCCGACGCCATGCCCTCCGTCCGCCCTGCTGTGCGCGCGCATCAAAGTGTACATTAAAAAAAAAAAAAAGGCGGTTGTCATCTTCCCCGAGCCTTTCACAATCAGAGCGCCGTCTCCAGGGGGTGTCTGCCCGGTTCCTGCGGCGAGGCCAAATAAGTGGGACGGCGGCGGCGGAGCGGTAAATAAAAAATGAGCGGAGGGAGCGGGCACGGTGAGTGCACGTCCACGCCTGATGAAATTGGCAAGGAGAAGTCTGTCCCAAATTGTACCGACTTTCAGAAATGGAGAGTCCGCCGCCAAACGGTTGACGATCCAACAGTGTCGGATTTAAGCCAATGGGCTGCGGCTTCTGGGAAAACCCACACACTGTGACCGACTCTTGCAGTCGTGCGGGTTCCCAGGACCATCAAGGAAGGACATTGCTTGAGCAGGTTTGACTTGCTTTATTTTTCAATAAGCTCTGTCTGCATTTCTGGTCGCTTTTCAGCTCCTTCCTCCACTGCTCGCTCCTTGGTCGCTTTTCAGCCGACCCCGTCGTCGTCGTCGGCGTCTTACTCTCCGTCTCCCCCGCTCTTCATTCACTCCCCTAGGCTTCGGTTTGTTGGGCGGGGGTGTAAGATATAGTCAGGAAGTGTCATGGATGCAAAGGATTCTGGGTAGTTGTTGTGTTGCATTTATGTTGTGTTACTGTGAGGATGTTCTCTCAAAATGTGTTTGTCATTCTTGTTTGGTGTGGCTTCACAGCGTGGTGCATATTAGTAAGAGTGTTAAAATATGTTTATATCACAACCATTAGTGTACTCCGTATCACCCAGTATGCCTTTCAGTCTTGTAGTGTGTTTGAGGAAGCTGCATACAGCATGTTGCTGGACTGGCAAACGGTTCCCACATGATGTAGAAGGCAATGGTTTCACTTGTGCTACGGTTTGTAGGGCGGGGGTGTAAAATATAGTCAGGATGTGTCATGGATGCAAAGGATTCTGGGTGGTTGTAGTGTTGCATTTATGTTGTGTTACTGTGAGGATGTTCTCCCAAAATGTGTTTGTCATTCTTGTTTGGTGTGGCTTCACAGCGTGGCGCATATTAGTAAGAGTGTTAAATATGTTTATATCACAACCATCAGTGTACTCCGTATCACCCAGTATGCCTTTCAGTCTTGTACGTGTGTTTGAGGAACCTGCACACAACATGTTGCTGGACTGGCAAACGGTTCGCACAAGATGTAGAAGGCAATGGCTTCACAGCACGCCCTTTTTCTCATTATCTGGATGAGCACCATCGGATATTCGCGAGAACGTTAGCGACTCCCATTGCCTTCTTTACTTTGTGACACGGGTCAAACTAGCACTTTTAGTGGTAAAAGTCGCCGATTCCGGATATGTAACAACCGGCTGGCGGTTGCGGTTCTGATAAAATATTGGTTCGGGTGGATGACGACTTTAGTGATGCGGTTGCGGATGATATAATTGCCTATCCGCGCATCTCTACTACCTACCTACCCTAATTTTTGTAAAAGTCGCCGATTCCGGATATGTAACAACAGGTGGGCGGTTGCGGTTCTGATAAAATATTGGTTCGGGTGGATGACGACTTTAGTGATGCGGTTGCGGATGATATAATTGCCTTTCCGCGGATCTCTAGTACCTACCTACCCTAATTTTTGTAAAAGTCGCCGATTCCGGATATGTAACAACGGGCGGGCGGTTGCGGTTCTGATAAAATATTGGTTCGGGTGGATGACGACTTTAGTGATGCGGTTGCGGATGATATAATTGCCTATCCGCACATCTCTACTACCTACCTACCCTAATTTTTGTAATTCTGTTTCTTGTTTTTGACTTTTTTTTGCAGTGAGCACTCTCGCTTATTAAGTCCAATCCCCGGCTGCTCGGCCCACCTTTTGCACGACGCCGCCAGCCCGCACTCACTAAAACTCTGAGAAAGCGCCATAAAGCAAAGTGCAGTGTCTTTATGCACCTGCAGGGTGTTTGCAGGGAGTGTTGTGTTGCCGTGCGCATGTATTAATGTCCTGCCATAAAGTTTACATCACGGCTTCCTGCCTTTAACAGGCTGGGTGCTGCCGCCAGACCGTAAAGATAACAGCCACAGTCCATCATTTGAGCAAAGACCTGTTTAAAGAGGAATCAGGAAGCGACAAATAACATTAATCCCAAACCAGAGACAACTTTCTTATTGCCATTCTATATATATTTGTTTTATCTATGTTTGTTCTATATCTGTTCCTCACAGCCTCTTGTTCTACCTCTAGCTTGCTCAATCTTGCTTTTTTTTTTTTTTTTCTTCCTAGACTCAACCTTTTGATTCCTTCTCTCTCTTGCACAATCCATCCTGCACCCCAACCCACTGAAGTTGGCCTTCACACAGAATGAAGGGAAAAATTAGCTCGGTGAGAAACGGGTCCGCCGCCGCCGCCGCGTGGTCGGACAAAGATCCGAGGCCGTAAATTGACATTTTGCTCAAGCACGATTGCACCCATGGTAGTTTAAATGAAAGAAGGTCAGCAGGTTTTCGCTCAGGCGGTTTGGTCCACTGTGGGGGCGCTGCTCATAGTTCAGAAATGACCAATAATGGCGGTGAGGCTGAATTGCATTAAAATAATGCATGTATTAATATTGTCACAACAACAGGGGAGGGGTGTTTTCTTAATATTTTGTATTTTTATTTTTTAATTTTTTTGTTTATTGTTTTAATTGGTTTTACCCTTTGAAATCGTTTTTAATCATATATTTATTTATTTTTTATTTATTTTTCCATTGGTTTTATTTTTTATTCAGTCATTGGTGGAGCTAAGGGTATTTGAATATTGTTTTTAATTTTGTTGTGCAGAAATTTGGGAGGAGGTTTAATATTTGTATTTTTATTTTACATTTTTATTTTTTTATTTTATTTTTTTAATTTATAGTTTTAATTGATTTTACCCTTGGAAATCGTTTTTAATCATAAATTTATTATTTTTTTTATTTTTATATTGGTTTTATTTTTTATTCAGTCATTAGTGGAGCTAAGTATATTTGAATAATGTTTTTAATACTGTTGTGCAGCAATTTGGGGGCGTGGTTTTTTAATATTTTTTATTTTATTTTTTGTTTTTTAATTGTTTTAATTGGTTTTATCCTTTGAAATCGTTTTTAATCGTATATTTATTTTATTTATTTTTTTACATCGGTTTTATTTTTTATTCAGTCATTGGTGGATCAAGGGTATTTGAATATTGTATTTAATTTTGTTGTGCAGCTATTTGGGGGGGTTTAATATTTGTATTTTTTTTTTTTTTTTTTTTTTAATTGATCGTTTTAATTGATTTTACCCTTTGAAATCGTTTTTAATCATATATTTATTTTTTATTTTATTTTTATATTGGTTTTATTTTTTATTCAGTCATTAGTGGAACTAAGGATATTTGAATATTGTTTTTAATACTGCTGTAGAGCAATTTGGGGGGGGTGTTTTTAAAAGACTTTTATTTTTTATTTTTTAATTGTTTTATTTGCTTTTACCCTTTTGAAATCGTTTTTAATATTTATTTATTTTTATTTATTTCTATATCGGTTTTATTTTTTATTCAGTCATTGGTGGAGCTAAGGATATTTGAATATGGTTTTTAATATTGTTGTGCAGCAATTTGGGGGGGTGTTTTCTAATATGTTTTATTTTTTAATTGTTTTAATTGGTTTTACCCTTTGAAATCGTTTTTAATATTTATTTATTTTTATTTATTTCTTTATCGGTTTTATTTTTTATTCAGTCATTGGAGGAGCTAAGGGTATTTGAATATTGTTTTTAATATTATTTTGCAGCACTTTGGAAACATTTTGTTATGATCCGCTGCCCGGATCATACTATGATTTAGATTTTTGAGTCTCTTTGTGTTTTCAGTTGGTTTTGAACTCCTTCGGTTCCTGTTTGTGCACCTCTCAGTTGGTTTCCATAGTTACTCATTATTTTCACCTGCCGCTTGTTCCGGAAGCACTCCTGTTTTGTAATCGCTGTCATTATTTAAGCCTGCCTTCTCCCGCCAGTCTGTCTGGCTTCGTAGTTTGTTTTTATACAACAAGTGACGACTTCTGTTTTGCTGCTCGCTACCTGCTAGCTTCCACGCTAGGCTATTTGTTTTCTAGCTCCCATGCTAGCTCTTTTGGTTTTGTCAAAGTCTGTTTTATTGTTTACATTAATAATTTCTTACCTGCACGCTGTGTCCGAAGCCCGCCTGCATTCCTGGGAGAACGAAATCCGCACTACGATGTACACGATGTACATGTTCCCCCGGGATGCAAACTGATCACTCCGGACAGGACGTGCAGGTAGGGAAGTGATTTAATCTTGAAAATAATGCAAATTACCAAAAAACGATCAAAAGGAAAAAAGTTCCGATCGCACTGGATGCTAAACTAACACTTAGCATAAACTATGGATGAAAAAAAAAAACGTATTAACTATAGCATGAGCAAACAAGACCTACTTGGCAAGGTAACAAAACTTACGTGGACACGGCGTGAATCGAACAATGAGGCCAGGCCGACTGACTGGCAAAAGCAGGCTCAAATAGTGCCTCCGATTAGACACAGGTGAGCTTCCCGAACACCAGAGGCAGGTGAAAACAATAAGCTCTCATGGCAACCAAACCAAACTCCAAACTCGATTCAGATGTTATTAGACATATTTACTAGGATAATTCTGGAAAATCCCTTATCTGCTTATTGTGTTTTAGTGAAATTATATGGTCAAAATTGTACAACCTGAAAGTCAGAGGGGTGTGGCCACGAGTGTGGTGACCGCCAGTGTCTCCGAGGGAAGCCACGTTTCTCGACGAGGCGAAAGCAGCCGTTGGGGCCGGGCTGAGATTTTTTTTTTCTCTCCTCCACAGTGGAAGCATCCGACGGTCGGGGGCGGCCGGTGGGAGGAGGCAAGAGAGTCGCAGCTGCCTCTTCGACAGGTGCAGAAGGAACGACGCAAGCTCTCCACTCATGTCTATGGTAAGAGCCGACTTATTACCACCATTTTCTCACCGAAACCTGCCGGTTGACATTTGGTAGGGAACCATGTTTGCTTGACCGCTCTGTTCCATAGTTTTTTTTAACAACCGTTAATCATGCAAAGATCAACACCAGCACAGACCCTATTTTCTTGCTTTTACCTATGTTAAAGCAGTGTTTTTCAACCTTTTTTACACATTTTTTTCATTAAAAAAAATACGGAGGCACACCACCGGCAGGAAAGGTTAAACAATAAACAATGAAACTCCATACGGGGCGGTATAGCTCGGTTGGTATAGCAGCCGTGTCAGCAACTTGAGGGTTGCAGGTTCGATTCCCGCTTCCGCCATCCTAGTCACTGCCGTTGTGTCCTTGGGCAAGACACTTTACCCACCTGCTTCCAGTGCCACCCACACTGGTTTAAAAATAAAACTTAGATATTGGGTTTCACTATGTAAAAGCGCTTTGAGTCACTAGAGAAAAGCGCTAAATAAATATAATTCACTAATTCACTAAAGCTTCACTGTCATCCATCGGGAATGGAAACAAGGAAACACCGGCTGTGTTTGTGTTCCTAAAGGCGGCCGAAATACTGCTTCGCACCTACATCTTTCTTCTTTGACGTCTCCATTATTAATTGAACAAATTGCAAAAGATTCAGCAACGCATATGTCCATAATACTTTGGAATTATGGGATGAAAACAGACAACTTATAGCTGTGAACAGTGCTGGAAAAAAATGCGTGACGTCACGCACACGCGTCATCATACCGCAACGTTTTAGCATGATACTTAAAATTTAAAATTGCAATTTAGTAAAAACTAAACCGGCCCTATTGGCATGTGTTGCAATGTCAAGATTTCATCATTTAAATTTATATATATAATATATATATCAGGGTTTGGCTTCACGGTGGCAGAGGGGTTAGTGCGTCTGCCTCACAATACGAAGTTCCTGCAGTCCTGGGTTCAAATCCAGGCTCGGGATCTTTCTGTGTGGAGTTTGCATGTTCTCCCCGTGAATGCGTGGGTTCCCCCCGGGTACTCCGGCTTCCTCCCACTTCCAAAGACATGCACCTGGGGATAGGTTGATTGGCAACACCAAATTGGCCCTAGTGTGTGAATGTGAGTGTGAATGTTGTCTGTCTATCTGTGTTGGCCTTGCGATGAGGTGGCGACTTGTCCAGGGTGTACCCCGCATTCTGCCCGATTGTAGCTGAGATAGGCGCCAGCGCCCCCCGCGACCCCTAAAAGGGAATAAGCGGTAGAAAATGGATGGATGGATATCAGGGTTTCCCACACATTCTTTTTTTGTGGCGGCCCGCCACGAAAGAATTACGGCCGCCACAAATAAAAATTAAAAATAAATAAAAAATTATCTTTTTTTTATTTTTCATTTTTATTTTTATTTTATTTTATTTTTTCGGCTTTTGACTCTCTCGACCTCTCATAAAAGCAATGGGACTCTGTCTGTGAATGGAGCTATTAGTTACATATTCTGTAAATATGTAAATATTATATAGATATGTACATAAAGTGTTGTAATTATATTCCAACTCCGCGTTCTTCTTGGTCATCGCTGCTGACACATGCCCCCCCCCCTGTGTATATATATATATATATATATATATATATATATATATATATATATATATATATATATATATATAACGACCTTGGCTGCACACTTAAATTTTGTTTAAGTTTAAGTTTGTTTGTTTTTTCAAGAAATTAAATTATGAGGCTACAACTTGACTCAAGGGGAAATAGGGTTTACAAGTCTAGAGTAATTTACGGGGAGATGGCCATGTTTAAGGTTAGGGTTAAAAATAATTTGCAGAGAGAAAAGGTTGTTCAGGTCTGCAGCTCTGCCAATTTATTGTCCACAATAAAATAAAAAAAAAGGCAGGGAAAACAAACACGCATAAACGCAAGGGCGGAGAAACACTCTTGCACTAATTGGCGGGAGATGCCGGTTGCCAAATGCATCATCTGTTGTTTCACATTCAGAATAATTGCAGCAAGGTAAAAGAGTGGCGTTAGAAATGATATATGAGGCCTTGGCGAAGGCAACAAATAATAATACACAAGTTGCTTTAAGACAGTTTTAATGAGGACATAACACAATGACGCAAGCATGAAAATGTGCTCGGATTGCGTACATACTATGAATTGTAACGCCTTTCAAATCCGTATCGCAATAAAAACATGAATGTGTGGAAAAGCCAATTAAGAAATCCGCCTCCGGCTCAAAGCTGAGGAGCAGACAGGCCGAGTCCGCACGTAGGCACTTGTACATTTTTACCGCGAATGCCGCCTCAAAGAAATAAAAGCATCCCATCGTTTGGTTGTTGACGCTGCTGTTGATTTTCTGGGATGAAAACGGGTTTGAAAATAAGACCTCGCTGCATTTCGAGGAGTTGCGACGGCCCAATTATTTCCCCTCCGGCTGTAACCTGCGGTTCTACAAGCGGGGTTCGCAGCCCCCTGGGGATCGCTTCATGTCGAGGACTGAATGCCGATCGTGCATTAAATGCAGTTCCACTCGCCTGGAGGCGGGTTAGTCATTTTGCAACGCGGTCTGCTGAAAATGATGGAAAGCGCCACTCTACATAGCAACGAAGGCTGTGGTCAAAGTTGGAATTGCCACAAAACACATTTGAATCCTGTAAGTCCCAAATATAGAAAAACGTTAAAAAAAAACATTTGCGCTTTCAGATGTTCTCAACACAAGGGTAGAATGTATATGTGACAGTACCTCACTGTCGTGCGGGTTCCAAGGACCATCAAGGAAGGACATTGCTTTAGCAAGTTTGACTCGTTTATTTTTTCAAAGTAAACAAAGTATTTTTCGCTGTCGTCACTTCAATTGCTCGCTCTTCCGTCTCCCTCTTTCGCCTTTAGGCTGTAACCTGCGGTTCTACAAGCGGGGTTCGCAGCCCCCTGGGGATCGCTTCAAGTCAAGGACTGAATGCCGATCGTGCATTAAATGCAATTCTACTCCCATGGAGGCGGGTTAGTCATTTTGCAACGCGGTCTGCAGAAAATGATGGAAAGCGCCACTCTGCATAGCAACGGAGGCTGTGGTCAAAGTAGGAATTGCCACGAAACACATTTGAATCCTGTAAGACCCAAATATAGAAAAACGTAAAAAAAAAAAATATTTGCGCTTTCAGATGTTGACAAGATAAGGGTAGAATGTATATGTGACAGTACCTCACTGTCGTGTGGGTTCCATGGACCACCAAGGAAGGACATTGCTTTAGCAAGTTTGACTCGTTTATTTTTGCAAAGTAAACAAAGTCTTTTTCGCCGTCGTCACTCCCATTGCTCGCTCTTCCGTCTCGCTCTTTAGCTTTTAGGCTGTAACCTGCGGTTCTACAAGCGGGGTTCGCAGCCCCCTGGGGATCGCTTCATGTCGAGGACTGAATGCCGATCGTGCATTAAATGCAGTTCCACTCGCCTGGAGGCGGGTTAGTCATTTTGTAATGCGTTCTGCTGAAAATGATGGAAAGCGCCACTCTACATAGCAACGAAGGCTGTGGTCAAAGTTGGAATTGCCACAAAACACATTTGAATCCTGTAAGTCCCAAATATAGAAAAACGTTAAAAAAAAACATTTGCGCTTTCAGATGTTCACAACACAAGGGTAGAATGTATATGTGACAGTACCTCACTGTCGTGCGGGTTCCATGGACCATCAAGGAAGGACATTGCTTTAGCAGGTTTGACTCTTGTTTATTTTTTCAAACTAAACAAAGTATTTTTTGCGGTCGTCGCTCCCATTGCTCGATCTTCCGTCTCGCTCTTTAGCCTTTAGGCTGTAACCTGCGGTTCTACAAGCGGGGTTCGCAGCCCCCTGGGGATCGCTTCATGTCGAGGACTGAATGCCGATCGTGCATTAAATGCAGTTCCACTCGCCTGGAAGCGGGTTAGTCATTTTGCTACGTGGTCTGCTGAAAATGATGGAAAGCGCCACTCTGCATAGCAACGGAGGCTGTGGTCAAGGTAGGAATTGCCACGAAACACATTTGAATCCTGTAGGACCCAAATATAGAAAAACCTAAAAAAAAAAATATTTGCGCTTTCAGATGTTCACAACACAAGGGTAGAATGTATATGTGACAGTACCTCACTGTCGTACGGGTTCCATGGACCACCAAGGAAGGACATTACTTTAGCAAGTTTGAATCGTTTATTTTTTCAAAGTAAACAAAGTCTTTTTCGCCCTCGTTGCTCCCACTGCTCGCTCTTCCATCTCGCTGTTTAGCCTTTAGGCTGTAACCTGCGGTTCTACAAGCGGGGTTCGCAGCCCCCTGGGGATCGCTTCAAGTCGAGGACTGAATGCCGATCGTGCATTAAATGCAATTCTACTCCCGTGGAGGTGGTTTAGTCATTTTGCAACGCGGTCTGCAGAAAATGATGGAAAGCGCCACTCTGCATAGCAACGGAAGCTGTGGTCAAAGTTGGAATTGCCACGACACACATTTGAATCCTGTAAGACCCAAATATAGAAAAACCTAAAAAATATATATATTTGAGCTTTTAGATGTTCACAACAGAAGAGTAGAATGTATATGTGACAGTACCGCACTGTCGTGCGGGTTCCATAGACCACCAAGGAAGGACATTGCTTTAACAAGTTTGACTCGTTTATTTTTGCAAAGTAAACAAAGTCTTTTTCGCCGTCGTCACTCCCATTGCTCGCTCTTCCGTCTCGCTCTTTAGCCTTTAGGCTGTAACCTGCGGTTCTACAAGCGGGGTTCGCAGCCCCCTGGGGATCGCTTCATGTCGAGGACTGAATGCCGATCGTGCATTAAATGCAGTTCTACTCCCATGGAGGCGGGTTAGTCATTTTGCAACGCGGTCTGCAGAAAATGATGGAAAGCGCCACTCTGCATAGCAACGGAGGCTGTGGTCAAAGTTGGAATTGCCACAAAACACATTTGAATCCTGTAAGACCCAAATATAGAAAAACGTAAAAAAAAAAAACATTTGCGCTTTCAGATGTTGACAAGATAAGGGTAGAATGTATATGTGACAGTACCTCACTGTCGTGCGGGTTCCATGGACCATCAAGGAAGGACATTGCTTTAGCAAGTTTGACTCGTTTATTTTTGCAAAGTAAACAAAGTCTTTTTCGCCGTCGTCACTCCCATTGCTCGCTCTTCCGTCTCGCTCTTTAGCCTTTAGGCTGTAACCTGCGGTTCTACAAGCGGGGTTCGCAGCCCCCTGGGGATCGCTTCAAGTCGAGGACTGAATGCCGATCGTGCATTAAATGCAGTTCCACTCCCGTGGAGGCGGGTTAGTCATTTTGCAACGCGGTCTGCTGAAAATGATAGAAAGCGCCACTCTGCATAGCCACGGAGGCTGTGGTCAAAGTTGGAATTGCCACAAAACACATTTGAATCCTGTAAGACCCAAATATAGAAAACCCCCCCCCCCGAAAAATATTTGAGCTTTCAGATGTTCACAACACAAGGGTAGAATGTATATGTGACAGTACCTCACTGTCGTGCGGGTTCCATGGACCATCAAGGAAGGACATTTCTTTAGCAGGTTTGACTCTCGTTTATTTTTTCAAAGTAAACAAAGTCTTTTTCACCCTCGTTGCTCCCACTGCTCGCTCTTCCGTCTCGCTCTTCAAATGTCGCCTGCGTCTTGCTCTCTCTCGCTTTCATTCCTCATCCACTACTGCAGGCTGTCCAACTCCTGCCCCGATCCCTCCTCCTTCTCCCCTTTTATACATCGTGAGAAGAAATGATTGTATGTAGGTGCGCGACCCACGCACCTGATCTCGCTTGCGGCGTCGCTCCCGGCACGCCTCGCCGCTCGCTCGAACTCTCCGCCTCCTCTCCGCCATCTTGGGCCGGGCTCCAGCATGTCCAGCCGCTCTGTCGGACCGTCGGCTCCGCCTCTTCACAGTATACTATCCATGTATCAAGAAAATACACACACACACACACATATATATGTTAGCTGTGAAAATCTTCTGTACAGTATGTGTGCTTGGCTCCTATTTTTAGGAACACTAATACAAAACATCACAATAATGTTGCGGCGCACGCCCAGTCTGCATCTCCCTCCTGTACGGATCCACCCGGAGGATCCGCTGACAGCACGCTCGGACACGCCCCCGATAACGCTGAGCCCTGCACGCCCACGCAACTTCAAGCCTGCAGACTATCATGCGATCTGCACACCTGTGACTTATGAGGGTGAGTTGAATAAAGAGACGAGTGGACCCAAGGATCGACACGGGAACTTAGTTTTTCATGCTGTACCTGTTTTTCTTCCGTTGCCCTGGATTTTGACAGCCTCCCCTGTTCCTCGACTCCTCGCTCGCCCCATGACTCTGACGCCTCTCTATCGCCTCGGATCCCCTGCATGCCCCATGGACTGTCTCGTTCCTTCGCTCCTCATTCAAGATTTACGGTAACACTTAACAGCTAATCTGCACACATAGTCACACACATACACACTTGGATTTGGTCACACACCATTCTATAGTTTATCAGTATTGTTAATTACTATTACCATATGTATATATGTATATGCTGAGTTTAAGTGGTGACTTGTCCAGGGTGTACATCGCCTTCCGTCCAATTGTAGCTGAGATAGGCACCAGCGCCCCCAGCGACCCCAAAGGGAATAAGCGGTAGAAATGGATGGATGGATATCAATCAATCAATGTTTATTTATATAGCCCTAAATCACAAGTGTCTCAAAGGGCTGCACAAACCACTACGACATCCTCGGTAGGCCCACATAAGGGCAAGGAGAACTCACACCCAGTGGGACGTCGGTGACAATGATGACTATGAGAACCTTGGAGAGGACCACATATGTGGGCAACCCCCCCCCCCCCCCTCCCCCCCCACCCTCAGATTACTGCCACACCCACTCTACCAACTTCGCCAAATTAATTAGCGCCCCGGCGGCAATTCAAGGAAATACGATATTCTCACTAATAAAAAGTGCACTTTTCTTGGTAGAAAAAAAATGAGACCTTTTCGCTGAAGATTTGACTCGAGGGTCTCTGTTGCAGTTTACATGTAGTGCCGTCCTTCCCGGTCTCTCATTAGAGCTCCCTTGTGTTTGTTCTAGTTTGCGACAGACTATTTTTGGTACACAATGCAGAAAAAAGGCTCAACAGGCGAGACGCAATTAAGGGGAAAACATGTAGACTTGGCCACTGTGTGAAGGACGTTGTGAAAGGGAGGAAGTATTTCTGTTTCCAAATAATGACCTCGGCTCCTATAATCGGTCGTCTTTCACCGACTTCTGACTTTCCGCTGCATTGTCCGTGCTGGATGTGTTCTTCAAAAACACACACACTGTGTGATGTGTCACTTTTACTTTAAAAACCCGGCCCAAAATGTGACTATCCTGTGGCATTCGACCCCTGGCCGCCAGCTTGGATCACATGAAATATCAGTGTTTACAGAGCCGTCTTTGGGATTGTTTCTCTGCCGGGGCCGGTTGGGTGTCTGCATCTGGGAAGACCAAACGACCCCAGTGTGTCACTAAGTGTGAGGTTGTGGGTTTCTGCACATTTTAGGTTTTTAGTGGTAAACCGGGGTATAGAGGGGCAAAGACAGAACACAGAATCAGGACGCTAAACCAGAAAAAACAACAAATCCAGACTTTAATTAGGGACCGATTTGATTGATTGATTGATTGATACTTTTATTAGTAAATTGCACAGTTCCGTACATATTCCGTACAATTGACCACTAAATGGTAACACCCGAATAAGTTTTTCAACTTGTTTAAGTCGGGGTCCACGTTAATCAATTCATGGGACAGAAGACCCTATTGAATGTCTAAGGTTTTATTATTATTCTTTATTATACCGCCGCCTCTTTGAGCTGCAATTTGACCCCCTTAACATGCTTCAAACTCACCAAATTTGACACACACATCAGGACTGGCAAAAATTGGGATCTAATCAAAAAAAACAAACCCTCAAAACTCAAAATTGCACTTCAAGTAACAATGTCGTAAAAACATGAAACAAAAACCTCCATGTAGGTCTCAGTTAGACCTATATTTCATACACTCATATCTCCCAGCTAAAATCAACAGGATGTTTGATATTCCCACTTCAATACAAAAGTTGGCTAAAAAATGTTGCGTTTTTTTCAAACATTATCTCCTCTGAGGCAGTTTGTCGTTTTGGCTTCAAAAACTAAGAGAAGAGAGATTGAACCCTTCTGATTAAAAGTTGATGAAATAGTTTTAATCACTGCTACTGTTTTGATTTTATCAGCCTTCTAAGAACCGCTGTGCTGAAAACCATTTCAAAGATGGCCGCTCTACCAACCGGCGGTATAGCTCGGTTGGTAGAGCGGCCGTGCCAGCAACTTGAGGGTTGCAGGTTCGATTCCCGCTTCCGCCATCTTAGTCACTGCCGTTGTGTCCTTGGGCAAGACACTTTACTCACGTGCTCCCAGTGCCACCCACACTGGTTTAAATGTAACTTAGATATTGGGTTCCACTATGTAAAAGCGCTTTGAGTCACTAGAGAAAAGCGCTATATAAAAATAATTCACTTCACTTCACTTCAGACACGGTGAGGGGGACACTTTTTTTTACTTTTCCCTACCGTCTGCTGCTGTTGCGCACGCACCAACATTTTCGTGTTGATCTGCATACACAGCGTGTACTTGTACAAGCCAATCCAAACAACCTTCCCCAGTCATGGTACAGGAATCAATATAAGGAAGCATTTTTTTTTCCTTTTGAAAATATATCCTAATGTGCTCTATAGTCCAGAAAATAAGGTATATTACAATCATTATAGGTTTCCTTTAATCAAGATATGACTTTACTTTATTTCCTATACCGACCAACACACATGTAACTTCATGTGCTTTACTTCTTAAGACGAATATATATTAATCTCACTGTCATGCAGTACCCTAACAATATTTTAATTATACAAAACCAGTGAAGTTGGCACATTGTGGAAATGGTAAAAACAAATAGAATACAATGATTTGCAAATCGTTTTCAACCTATATTCAATTGAGTAGACTGCAAAGACAAGATATTTAACGTCCAAACTGGAAAGTGTTGTTAGTTTTTGCAAATATTAGCTCATTTGGAAATTGATGGCTGCAACAGGTTTCAAAAAAGCTGGCAGACGTGGCAAAAAAGACTGAGGAAGTGTTATGTTTTACTAAGGGAGATGACGGCAACAGACACCAGGGAATGTGTGTGTACAATAATTTATTGTATATAAAAATATATATATATACATACATAATGACAACAAACAATATTAATAAACTTTAGAATGGAGAGTCCGACCCAAATACAAGAGTATGTGGTCTAAGACTATGTGTGTAATTAATTGTTGCGTGTTACCGTAAATGTTGAATGAGGAAGCAGACAAAAACAAGAGGGCAAGGCAGAGATTCACGTGAGGTCCGTGGGGCAGAGAGAGGCGTCAATAGTCCGGGGGCGAGCGAGTAGTCGAGAATTGAGGGTGTCAGGCCAAACTCCAAAAGAGAAGTCGAGGCGCAAGGCTCGATCATGCGGGGACGAAGGCAGATTGCTGGGGAGGACGACAAGGAAGAACAATGAAACACAGAGGGAGAAACCTACAGAGAGAGACAGCATAAAGCTGGGTATCGGCTTATGGTATAGAAGACTATATTCTGTCCAGGCAAGGCAAGTTGTGCGTGCTTATGAAGGCAGCTCGATCATCATGGGCAGGTGCGTGCGTTGATTGCAGCTTGTCTGCAGGCGGGAGGAGGCACGCCCGCAACAAAGACTGAGCAACAGTGGGCGTTCCCCGCGATTCGCTCGCCAGGAAGCAAAGATGAGGGCGCATTAGAATGCGCCCTGGGCGTGACAGAAAGTTGAGGGATGCTCATCAGACACTTATTTGGAACATCCCACAGGTGAACAGGCTAATTGGGAACAGGTGGGTGCAATGATTAGGTATAAAAACAACTTCCATGAAGTGCTCAGTCATTCACAAACAAGGATAGGGCAAGGGTCACCGGTCTGTGAACATATACGTGAGCAAATTGTTGAACAGTTTAAGAACAACATTGCTCAACGAGTTATTGCAAGGAATTTACGGATTTCACCATCTACGGTCTGTAATATCATCAAAATGTTCAGAGAATCTGGAGAAATCCCTGCACGTAACATTGAATGCCCGTGACCTTCGATCCCTCCGGAGGTACTGTATCCAAAATCAACATTAGTGTGTAAAGGATATCACCACTTGGGCTCGGGAACACTTCAGATAACCATTGTCAGTAACTGCAGTTTTTAGCTACATCTTAAGTTAAAACTCTATTATGCAAAGCCAAAGCTATTTATGAACAACACCTGTAAACTGGTAAAAAAAATGCCCCTGTGCCAACTTTTTGGCTATGTGTTAAATGTTTATTTGAAAAAAGAACATTATTTTCTCAGTTCGAACATTAAATATCTTGTCTTTGTAGTCTATTCAATTCAATATGAGTTGAAAAAAATTAGCAAATCATTTTATTTTGTTTTTAATTAAGAATTACACAATGTGCCAACTTCACTGGCTTTGGGTTTTGTGCATTTAATGATTTCCTTGAATTGCCGCCGGGGCACTAATTAATTTAAAACCTCTTCTCACTCCGGCGCTTACCAAAGGCATGCGGTAAATTTAGGCCTGCGCTTATAAATGTGAGTGTGATGTAAGGATACCATTATGAAAAGCACATTTAATAAAAAAAAATATTATTATGGTCTTACCTTTACTTATAAATGAAGTCCATGCGCAGCTCCTTCTGATCAAAAGCATCGATAACTTGTTTATAGAAGTCTTCCTTATCTTTCTTCAGTTTTAAAAGTCTCTCTGTCTTGATGGAGATCTTCCTTTATTATCTCCTGCTTCGATTGAAAGTCCAGTTTAGAAAACTGGTTTATTTTAGATATGTAATCCTCCATGTTAAAAGTGCAAGCGAGAGGAAAAAATTAACGATGGCTGCTCACTCTTGCTGCTTGTTGTCACTTCTTCTGCAGGCGAGTAGTCGCAAGAAGGATCACTAGCGCCCTCTACCACCAGGAGGCGGGAGTCATTTAATGACTCATATTTGACACACGCAGCTACGGTATATTAATAAAACATAGCTGCTTACTGTTCTTTTTAGCATATTCAATAGCTTGGACCTTAAATCCTACTGAATAGCTCTTAATCTTCTTCCCTTTATGCGATTTCAAATGATTGAAATCAGCCTCCTCCATTTTGAAAATGATGAGAGGTGAAGTGTCACTCGTGACGTGACGAGTTTGACCCGGTGGAAATTCTAGGTTTATGCTAATTATTTTTGTGAAACGAGTTCTAGACATGCGCTAATAAAAATAATATTTTGTGAAACGAGCTTGACCCGGCAGTAATTCTAGTCAGGCGCATACTTTATACCCGGCGACAATTCAAGGAAATACGGTTTGTTGTTTACTGTACCATGTAAAAGTCTGCACCAATAAAAGCTTGCGGCCCTTGCGTTTGCAATCGCATATAATTTTTGAAGACTCACTGTGTTAGTCCATGAGGGTTTCTATGCACGTGGGAAAGTGACTGCAATAGGAAGCGACACCAGACGCATGGAAGCGGTCGGTGAAAGCCAGCTCTCGTCCAACCCCCCTGAGCTCTGGTGACGGCACATCAACTGCAAGTGCTTGAGGCGCAAAAAGTAGGTCGTAATTATACGACTATGTACGTAGATATTTGGTGGTTTAGAGGTGCGGCAATGATATCCCTGCAGAGATCACTTCAACTCTCTAGTGGACTTTTGGGAAGGTTTAGTTTTTCCAAATAAATCAATGACCACATGAATAGCCGCTCATGTGCATCGGATTGCACACTGACTAATTTTTCCACACTGGGCAGAATTGACCTTTTTCGTCCAGGAAGTGGTAGACTGGCCTGCTGGAGGGTGGGGACGGGCGGCGGCATAGGGCTGGGGACACGGCTGGTACTAATCGAGCGCCCCGACAGGGAACGCCAGAAATGTCACGACAAATGTATTAATACAAACGTAGAAGTCTCCTGTTCCATTTTCAAGCCGCTCGTAGCGTTTCTACCCGTATAAATTATCCGTTCATCACTCCAAGCAACGTTTGTAGGTTTTACAATATAACTACAACAATTTTTACTTACTAAACCGTCTCATGTGTGATGTCTGCAAGAGTGTTTTTTGTTATGGGGCGGTATAGCTCGGTTGGTAGAGTGGCCGTGCCAGTGACTTGAGGGTTGCAGGTTCGATTCCCGCTTCCGCCATCTTAGTCACTGCCGTTGTGTCCTTGGGCAAGACACTTTACTCACGTGCTCCCAGTGACACCCACACTGGTTTAAATGTAACTTAGATATTGGGTTTCACTATGTAAAAGCGCTTTGAGTCACTAGAGAAAAGCGCTATATAAATATAATTCACAATTCACATTATGATCCGTTGCACATCGAGAAAAATCTATTCCCAGGTGTGCCGGACTGGTAAAATCACGGCAAGATAACTTAAAAATAAAGACAACTTCAGGTTGTTTTTTTTGGTCTAAAAATAGAACAGGCAAATTCTGAAATTGTACAAATCATAATGTTTTTTTTACAATTACCTGTTGTAGTTAATAGTATGCATATTTAATTTGTCGTTATTTATACTTTCTGACTAAAATGTGATAATGTTCGTTTTTCAATCTATCAAGATAAAAAAAAATATACAAATCAAATTAAAAAATGTTATTTATGTAGTTTGCTCAATTTCCTCAACTGGTGTACTAATATGTATTTTTTTTTTTTTTTTTTTTTTTTTTTTTACATATGTAGCATACAGTATTTCCTTGAATTGCGCCTGCCTAGAATTACTGTCGAGTCAAACTTGTTTTGCAAAATAATTAGCACATGCTTAGCATTAGTGCCGGCTCAGGATTAACGCCGGGTCAAACTCGTTTCGCAAAATATTATTTTTATTAGCGCATGTCTAGAATTTCCGCCGGGTCAAACTCGTTTCGCAAAATAATTAGCATATGCCTAGAATTTCCTCTGGGTCAAACTCGTCACGTCACGGGTGACACTTCACCTGTCATCATTTTCAAAATGGAGGAAGCTGATTTCAATAATTTGAAATGACATAAGGGAAAGAAGATTAAGAGCTATTCAGTAGATTTTAAGGTCCAAGCTATTAAATATGCTAAAAAGAACAGTAAGCAGCTATGTTTTATTAATATACCGTAGCTGCGTGTGTCAAATATGAGTCGTTAAATGACTTCCGACTCCTGGTGGTAGAGGGCGCTAGTGATCCTTCTTGCGACTACTCGGCTGCAGAAGAAGTGACAACAAGCAGCAATCGTTTATTTTTTCCTCTCGCTTGCACTTTTAACATGGAGGATTACATATCTAAAATTAAATGGTTTTCCAAATTGGACTTTCAATCGAAGCAGGAGGTAATAAGGGAAGATCTCCATCGAGACAGAGAGACTTTTGAAACTGAAGAAAGATAAGGAAGACTTCTATAAACAAGTTATCGATGCTTTTGATCAGAAGGAGCTGCGCATGGACTTCATTTATAAGTAAAAGTAAGACCATAATAACGTTTTTTTTTTATTAAATGTGATTTTCATGACGATATCTTTACATCACACTCAAATTTATAAGCGCAGGCCTAAATTTACCGCATGCCTTTGGTAAACACTGGAGTGAGAAGAGGTTTTAAATTAATTATCGCCCCGGCGGCAATTCAAGGAAATACCGTAATCTCTTATTTTATATTTTATTTTTGTGGAAAATATTGGGCACAATATGTTGTCAAGCTTATGTAAGCCACTGTGACACGATTGCTCATTTTTTAATAAATGGCTGCAATGATATTGTCAATAAGGGATTTCCAATCACTGCTATGTTGGAATAAATTAATATTGACACTGTTGTTGGCAATATTCATTTTTGTTTGACTGCTTTTGGATTGTTTTGTGTCATGTTTGTGTGTCCTCACAATTGCTCTGTTTATTGCTATTCTCAATGTTGCTGGTTTGGGTTTTGGAATTGGAATTGCAATATTATAGTATTAATGTGTATTGTTTTGTTGGACTGAGATGAGGTTGCAACTTGTCCAGGGTGTACTCCGCCTTCCGCCCGATTGTAGCTGAGATAGGCACCAGCGACCCCAAAGGGAATAATCGGTAGAAAATCGATGGATGGATGTTTTGTTGGATTGATTAAAAAAAAAATATATATATATATATATATATATATATATGTATGTATGTATCCTTATCTAAAAAGATACAAATAATTGCTATTGCGACATCTTGTGGACACATTTGTAACAGCAGTTTTTTTCATTAAAAAATTTCAGATAATTTTTATACTTTCGAATATGGATTGGTCACAACATTGTAATGTAGGTGAAAGTAATTAATTAGATTTGTTACTTGTAAATTAACAATGTTTTTCCTAACACTAGTCATAAACGGTGCTTTTACCTTCAAACAATTCTTGGCCACTTTACCCAACTCTTTTTTCCACACTTTGTGGAAGGGCTCCCCCATCTCAAAGCACTAACAGGGGGGTCCCCTGATGGCCCCCGAGGGCTGCATCGTGGAGTCAGATTAGGAGATGTTTACCGTTTCCGAGTCCAGACTGCAAATGAATCACGTTGTGCCCAAAAAGTTGCCTCTGGCAGGAACCAAGCACTAAAAAAGTTAATGTAAAAAAAAAAAAAAAAAGTAGTTTCTTCTGGGTTGTTTTTAGTATTCCCAATAAGGTTAGGATTGTGAAAGTAAAACAATGACGAATTTGTGCAAACCCCGTTTCCATATGAGTTGGGAAATTGTGTTAGATGTAAATATAAACAGAATACAATGATTTGCAAATCATTTTCAACCCATATTCAGTTGAATATGCTACAAAGACAACATATTTGATGTTCAAACTCATAAACATATATTTTTGGGGAAATAATCATTAACTTAAGAATTTGATACAAGCAACACGTGACAAAGAAGTTGGAAAAGGTGGCAATAAATACTGATAAAGTTGAGGAATGCTCATCAAACACTTATTTGGAACATCCCACAGGTGTGCAGGCTAATTGGGAACAGGTGGGTGCCATGATTGGGTATAAAAACAGCTTACCAAAAAAATGCTCAGTATTTCACAAGAAAGGATGGGGCGAGGTACACCCCTTTGTCCACAACTGCGTGAGCAAATAGTCAAACAGTTTAAGAACAACGTTTCTCAAAGTGCAATTGCAAGAAATTTTGGGATTTCAACATCTACGCTCCATAATATCATCAAAAGGTTCAGAAAATCTGGAGAAATCACTCCACGTAAGCGGCATGGCCGGAAACCAACATTGAATGATCCCTCCGACGGCACTCTATCAAAAACCGACAGCAATCTAAAGGATATCACCACATGGACTCAGGAAAACTTCAGAAAACCACTGTTACTAAATACAGTTTGTCGCTACATCTGTAAGTGCAGATTAAAGCTCTACTATGCAAAGCAAAAGCCATTTATCAACAACATCCAGAAACGCAAGCAGCTTCTCTGGGCTCGAGATCATCTAAGATGGACTGATGAAAAGTGGAAAAGTGTTCTGTGGTCTGACGAGTCCACATTTCAAATTGTTTTTGGAAATATTCAACGTTGTGTCTTCCGGACCAAAGGGGAAGCGAACCATCCAGACTGTTATCAACGCAAAGTTCAAAAGCCAGCATCAGTGATGGTATGGGGGTGCATTAGTGCCCAAGGCATGGGTAACTTACACATCTGTGAAGGCACCATTAATGCTGAAAGGTACATACACAGTGGTCCCCAACCTTTTTGTATCCGCGGACCGGTCAACGCTTAATAATTTGTCCCACGGGGGTGTCCTTTTTTTTTCTTTTCTCCTTTGTCATGAAAAAGGGACGTTTTTGTCATGAAAAAGGGAGTTTTTTGTGGTTGGTGCACTATTTGTAAGTGTATATTGTGTTTTTTTATGTTAATTTAATAACAAAATTAAAAATAAAAATTCCTTTTTTTGTTTTTTTCTATAAAAAAATTTTCTGCGGCCCGGTGGTTGGGGACCACTGCATACAGGTTTTGAAACAACATATGCTGCCATCCAAGCGCCGTCTTTTCCATGGGCGCCCCTGCTTATTTCAGCAAGACAATGCCAAGCCACATTCAGCACGTGTTACAACAGCGTGGCTTCGTAAAAAAAAGTGCGCGGGTACTTTCCTGGCCCGCCTGCAGTCCAGACCTGTCTCCCATGGAAAATGTGTGGCGCATTATGAAGCGTAAAATACGACAGCGGAGACCCCGGACTATTGAACGACTGAAGCTCTACATAAAACAAGAATGGGAACGAATTCCACTTTTAAAGCTTCAACAATTAGTTTCCTCAGTTCCCAAACGTTTATTGAGTGTTGTTAAAAGAAAAGGTGATGTAACACAGTGGTGAACATGCCCTTTCCCAACTACTTTGGCACGTGTTGCAGCCACGAAATTCTAAGTTAATTATTATTTGCAAAAAAATAAATTTTATCAGTTTGAACAACAAATATTTTGTCTTTGTAGTGCATTCAACTGAATATGGGTTGAAAATTATTTGCAAATCATTGTATTCTGTTTATATTTACATCTAACACAATTTCCCAACTTATGTGGAAACGGGGTTTGTAAATCCAAAGCATATTTATGTCATGCCATGTTCCTTTCTATTCTCAACATTATTCCTGGCCCCTGTAACGTCCGCTACAATTACCTGCAGGCGTGTCATGGCCGCTTGTGCAAACGAGGCGATGACGCAGCAGCAGCAGCACCAACACCTCTGGGCAGCCGCCGCCACCATCAAAATGTCCTCACACATCGTGTCAGCGGGGTGGAATTACCACTGCAAACCTTTGACCTCTTGACTTCATGTTCGTTCCATGGAATTAAATATGATGCACCTTGAACACCGAGGGCCTGATCTACTGATGATTGGCGTGTAATAATACAAAAAAAAAACCTGCAACACTTATTTACTTAGCTCGTTTGCAAAGATTGTCAATCAATCAATCAATCAATGTTTATTCATATAGCTCTAAATCACAAGTGTCTCAAAGGGCTGCACAAGCCACAACGACATCCGCGGTTCAGCGCCCACATAAGGGCAAGGAAAAACTCACAACCCAGTGGGACGTTGATGAGAATGACCATGAGAAACCTTAGAGAGGACTTTCCAAAACAAGCAAAAATACCTTAAGATAAGTTTATTCTCACTCATAACAAGTGCACTTTTCTTGGTAGAAAAAAAATAAGACATTTTTGCTCATTTGTTCAAAAAAATTCTTAAATGAATTAAATGCTAGTGCCATTTTCTTGACATAATGATAAGCGCTCGGCATTACATTTCTTAAAACCAGAAAACTTACACTAAAAACTAATTTATTGTTCTTAATGGAAAGGCAACAAGGCAACCGCGTGTTACTCTCGGGGTCTCCTCGCCGTGCATTTTTCCATCGACAACATACATAGGGAAAAATATTCTCCTTTTTTTTCTTTATTTTTTAAGCATGTCATGTTTTGTGGTCATGTTCTGTTTTGTTTTGGATTCATTGGGCACTCTTGTTGGTTTTGTCACCATGGCAACCCATCATCTACCATGAATTTATTAACGTGGAACCCGACTTAAACAAGTTGAAAAACTTATTGGGGTGTTACCATTTAGTGGTCAATTGTACGGAATATGTACTGTACTGTGCAATCTACTAATAAAAGTTTCAATCAATCAGTTTTCACCCGTTTTCACGACTCACGCACCTGATTTGTCTGGACTCACACACCTGTCATCACTGCACCTATTTAAGCCTGTAGTTGCCAGGCAGTCAGCCTGCAGACATCACCCTTTATCACCTCCTACACATCCATGTAATCCATGTCGATGATCCGTGCTCTTTTCTTGTTTTCGTTTTTATTATTTACGCCATAGTTTGCAAGTTGTGTTTTATGTCCATAGTTTTGCCTTTGTGCGAGTTTTTTTGTTTTCAGAGCCAAGTTTTGAACCTCTGTTGAGAGCCTATTTTGTTTGTTCCTTTTTTCTTTGTTAAGTAGTATTAAAATATGTCATTACCTTCACCTCGTGTCCGGTCCAGTCGCTTTGCACCACGGGAAAACTAACCACACCATAGTCCACGCCTTGACTAAGCAAAATCACTAATTTGAAAAATTTAAGTCAGGCTTATTGGCCAGGACAGAATTGACCCAGTTTTCCCAGTATGAAGTAAATTTCTCCAATTTATAATTAATAAAGGCAGTTATCTTTTATATTTTTAGGGATTTAATGTCCCAAAAGGATATACCCTTTGGGACAGAGGACCCTATCGAATTTCTAAGGTGTTATTATTATTCTTTATTATTATACCACCGCCTCTTTGAGCTGTAATTTGACCCCCTTAACTTGCTTCAAAACTCACCAATTTTGACACACACATCAGGACTGGCAAACATTGTGATATAATAAAAAAACTAAAAAAAACTCAAAATTACGCTCTAGCGTCCCCTTGGAAGAAAACATAGACAAAACTGTCTGTAACTTACAGTAGGAATGTCGTAGAAACATGAAACAAAAACCACGACGTAGGTCTCAGTTAGACCTATATTGAACCCTTCTGATTAAAAGTTAAAGAAAGTGTTTTAATTACTACCCCAGTTTGGATTTTATGAGCCCGCAAAGAACCATTGCGCTGCTGCTGTTGTCACAAAATGGTGGCTTTCAGCTCAGAAAATTCTGTAGGACTGTCATACACACGTGAAACAAAAACCCCAATATAGGTCTCACTGAGACCTATATTTCATACACTGACCGACCCCAACTAAAATCAACAGGAAGTTTGCTATTCCCACTTCCATACAAAAGTTGGCTAAAAAATGTCACTTTTTTTCAAACATTATCTCCTCTGAGGCCGTTTGTCGTTTCGGCTTCAAATAGAGGGATTGAACCCTTCTGATTAAAAATTAAAGAAAGAGATTTAATTACTACCCCGGTTTGGATTTTATGAGCCCGCAAAGAACCATTGCGCTGCTGCTATTGTCACAAAATAGCGGCTTTCAGCTCAGAAATAACTGTAGGACTGTCATACACACATGAAACAAAAAGTTCAATATAGGTCTCACTGAGACCTATATTTCATCCACTGACCACCCCCAACTAAAATCAACAGGAAGTTTGCTATTCCCACTTCAATACAACAACTGCATTACATTCACCATGCATTAGAGTCTCAAAAATGGCGGCACCAAGGCGTCTATAAAATGCCCAAGCCACTTTACAACTGTTATTACTATGAGACTGATATAACACATATGTATACAACTTTTTCTCTGTGTAAGAATCCATCCATCCATCTTCTACCGCTTATCTGGGCTTGGGTTGCGGCGGCAGCAGCCAAAGCGGTCCCATCCATCGCTGCTTGCAGCTTTAATTTGTATTTATATTTTGATTTTAGAATTGATATTAGAGCATAACGGTATCAAAATTTCTGTATCGATACGCACATCACTAATGCGTGGTCTTAGTAGATCACTCGCAACACGCCCAATAAAAGCTCACGCAATGTTATAGTTTGCACATGTTATTCACAGTAGTTCTTTGTGATGGTCTCTTGCCATCATTGTGCGGGTTCCACTGACCACCTAGGAAGGACATCTCTTTTGCAGGTTTGACTCTGGTTTATTTTTCAATGAAGCTGTCTCCTGCCGGGTTGCTTTTCAGATCCTCGTCTTCTGCTCGCTCTTTGGTCGCTTTCGTCGTCGCCGTCTTGCTCTCTCTCGCTCCTCGGTCACTGCTGCCGGCTCTCCTACTCCTTCTGCCTCGTTCTCCCCTCCTTCTCCCCTTTTATACATAGTTAGGAGATATATTAATTGTGTCCCGGTGTGCGATCTACGCACCTGAACTTGATTGTGGCGTCGCTCCCGGCACGCCCCGCCTCGCCTCTCGCTCGCATGCTCCGCCTCCTTGCCGCCATCTTGGGCGAGCCCTGCCCGTCCGCCGGACGGTCGGCTCCGCCGCTCCACATTCTTATTTATTTTTTTTAGCAGAGTAGCTCTCAGGCTTGCCACTGACAGTTTGTTTGTGTTTTAGTTTTTCCTCTGTTTAGCATTTCCTGTCCGTAGTTCCTGTCAGCACTCTTATAACCGGTATAGCTCGGTTGGTAGAGCGGCCGTGTCAGCAACTTGAGGGTTGCAGGTTCGATTCCCGCTTTCGCCATCCTAGTCACTGCCGTTGTGTCCTTGGGCAAGACACTTTACCCACCTGCTCCCAGTGCCACCCTCACTGATTTAAATGTAACTTAGATATTGGGTTTCACTATGTAAAGCGCTTTGAGTCACTAGAGAAAAGCGCTATATAAATATGATTAACTTCACTTCACTTATTTTGGTTCAGCTTTCTGTTTGTCTCCCTGAGTGCTTTGTTTCCCCCTCAGCTGTGGCTGATTGGCACCTGGCCACACCTGGTGTCAATCAGCCCAACTCTATTTGTACCTGCTTTGTCTTCCAGTCGGGGCTTGATTATTGTCTTGTCGATGACTTCCGCATTGTCGCTCCTGTCGAGTCATTGCAGCGTAGTGGTAAGTTATCTTTCGGTATCTGTTTGTAGCTTACTGTTTTTTGTTTCATGCTTCCGTTTTGTTTCCACTCTACAAGTAAAGACTTCTGTTTTCCTGTTTGCTACCCGCTAGCTTCCACGCTAGGCCCCCTTTTTTTTTTTTTCTTGCTAGCATCCATGCTAAAGACCCTTTTGTTTGTTATCCGCCTCGTGCTAGTCCTTTGTTAGTACCCGTTTGTTTGTTCTGTGGCTGATTGGCACCTGGCCACACCTGGTGTCAATCAGCCCAACCCTATTTGTACCTGCTTTGTCTTCCAGTCAGGGTTTGATTATTGTCTTGTCGATGACTTCCGTATTGTCGCTCCTGTCGAGTCATTGCAGCGTAGCTGTAAGTTATCTTTCGGTATCTGTTTGTAGCTTACTGTTTTTTGTTCCATGCTTCCGTTTTGTTTTCGACTTCTGTTTTCCTTTTTGCTACCCGCTAGCTTCCATGCTAGGCCCCCTTTTTTTTTTCTTGCTAGCTTCCATGCTAAAGACCCTTTTTTTTGTTATCCGCCTCGTGCGCGTCCTTTATTAGTACCCGTTTGTTTGTTCTGTGGCTGATTGGCACCTGGCCACACCTGGTGTCAATCAGCCCAACCCTATTTGTACCTGCTTAGTCTTCCAGTCGGGGCTTGATTATTGTCTTGTCGATGACTTCCGTATTGTCGCTCCTGTCGAGTCATTGCAGCGTAGCGGTAAGTTATCTTTCGGTATCTGTTTGTAGCTTACTGTTTTTTTGTTCCATGCTTCCGTTTTGTTTCGACTTCTGTTTTCCTTTTTGATACCCGCTAGCTTCCATGCTAGGCCCCCTTTTTTTTTC
Source organism: Nerophis ophidion (assembly GCF_033978795.1). Classification (NCBI taxonomy): domain Eukaryota; kingdom Metazoa; phylum Chordata; class Actinopteri; order Syngnathiformes; family Syngnathidae; genus Nerophis; species Nerophis ophidion. Next base: position 31,280,127 of record NC_084637.1, read on the forward strand.
TTGCTAGCTTCCATGCTAAAGACCCTTTTGTTTTTTATCCGCCTCGTGCGCGTCCTTTATTAGTACCCGTTTGTTTGTTCTGTGGCTGATTGGCACCTGGCCACACCTGGTGTCAATCAGCCCAACCCTATTTGTACCTGCTTAGTCTTCCAGTCAGGGCTTGATTATTGTCTTGTCGATGACTTCCATATTGTCGGTCCTGTCGAGTCATTGCAGCGTAGCGGTAAGCTATCTTTCGGTATCTGTTTGTAGCTTACTGTTTTTTTGTTCCATGCTTCCGTTTTGTTTCCACTCTACAAGTAACGACTTCTGTTTTCCTGTTTGCTACCCGCTAGCTTCCACGCTAGGCCCCCTTTTTTTTTTTCTTGCTAGCTTCCATGCTAAAGACCCTTTTGTTTGTTATCCGCCTCGTGCGCGTCCTTTATTAGTACCCGTTTGTTTGTTCTGTGGCTGATTGGCACCTGGCCACACCTGGTGTCAATCAGCCCAACCCTATTTGTACCTGCTTAGTCTTCCAGTCAGGGCTTGATTATTGTCTTGTCGATGACTTCCATATTGTCGGTCCTGTCGAGTCATTGCAGCGTAGCGGTAAGCTATCTTTCGGTATCTGTTTGTAGCTTACTGTTTTTTTGTTCCATGCTTCCGTTTTGTTTCCACTCTACAAGTAACGACTTCTGTTTTCCTGTTTGCTACCCGCTAGCTTCGAGGTAGGCCCCCTTTTTTTTTTCTTGCTACCCTCCATGCTAAAGACCCATTTGTTTGTTACCCGCCTCGTGCGCGTCCTTTATTAGTACCCGTTTGTTTGTTCTGTGGCTGATTGGCACCTGGCCACACCTGGTGTCAATCAGCCCAACCCTATTTGTACCTGCTTTGTCTTCCAGTCGGGGCTTGATTATTGTCTTGTCGATGACTTCCGTATTGTCGCTCCTGTCGAGTCATTGCAGCGTAGCGGTAAGCTATCTTTCGGTATCTGTTTGTAGCTTAATGTTTTTTGTTCCATGCTTCCATTTTGTTTCGACTTCTGTTTTCCTTTCTCCTACCCGCTAGCTTCCACGCTAAGCCCCCTTTTTTTTTTTTCTTGCTAGCCTCCATGCTAAAGACCCTTTTATCCGCCTCGTGCGCGTCCTTTATTAGTACCCGTTTGTTTGTTCTGTGGCTGATTGGCACCTGGCCACACCTGGTGTCAATCAGCCCAACCCTATTTGTACCTGCTTAGTCTTCCTGTCAGGGTTTGATTATTGTCTCGTCGATAACTTCCGTATTGTCGCTGCTGTCGAGTCATTGCAGCGTAGCGGTAAGCTATCTTTCGGTATCTGTTTGTAGCTTACTGTTTTTTGTTCCATCCTTCCGTTTTGTTTCGACTTCTGTTTTCCTTTTTGCTACCCGCTAGCTTCCATGCTAGGCCCCCTTTTTTTTTTCTTGCTAGCTTCCATGCTAAAGACCCTTTTGTTTGTTATCCGCCTCGTGCGCGTCCTTTATTAGTACCCGTTTGTTTGTTCTGTGGCTGATTGGCACCTGGCCACACCTGGTGTCAATCAGCCCAACCCTATTTGTACCTGCTTAGTCTTCCAGTCAGGGCTTGATTATTGTCTTGTCGATGACTTCCGTATTGTCGGTCCTGTCGAGTCATTGCAGCGTAGCGGTAAGCTATCTTTCGGTATCTGTTTGTAGCTTACTGTTTTTTTGTTCCATGCTTCCGTTTTGTTTCCACTCTACAAGTAACGACTTCAGTTTTCCTTTTTGCCACCCGCTAGCTTCCACGCTAGGCCCCCTTTTTTTTCTTGCTAGCCTCCATGCTAAAGACCCTTTTGTTTGTTATCCGCCTCGTGCGCGTCCTTTATTAGTACCCGTTTGTTTGTTCTGTGGCTGATTGGCACCTGGCCACACCTGGTGTCAATCAGCCCAACCCTATTTGTACCTGCTTAGTCTTCCAGACGGGGCTTGATTATTGTCTTGTCGATGACTTCCGTATAGTCGGTCCTGTCGAGTCATTGCAGCCTAGCGGTAAGCTATCTTTCGGTATCTGTTTGTAGCTTACTGTTTTTTTGTTCCATGCTGCAGTTTGGTTTCTACTCTAAAAGTAACGACTTCTGTTTTCCTGTTTGCTACCCGCTAGCTTCCACGCTAGGCCCCCTTTTTTTTTTCTTGCTAGCCTCCATGCTAAAGACCCTTTTGTTTGTTACCCGCCTCGTGCGCGTCCTTTATTAGTACCCGTTTGTTTGTTCTGTGGCTGATTGGCACCTGGCCACACCTGGTGTCAATCAGCCCAACCCTATTTGTACCTGCTTAGTCTTCCAGTCGGGGCTAGATTATTGTCTTGTCGGTGACTTCCGTATTGTCGCTCCTGTCGAGTCATTGCAGCGTAGCGGTAAGCTATCTTTCGGTATCAGTTTGTAGCTTAGTGATTTTTCTTCCATGCTTCCGTTTTTTTTCGACTTCTGTTTTCCTGTTTGCTACCCGCTAGCTTCCACGCTAGGCCCCCCTTTTTTTTTCTTGCTAGCCTCCATGCTAAAGACCCTTTTGTTTGTTATCCGCCTCGTGCGCGTCCTTTATTAGTACCCGTTTGTTTGTTCTGTGACTGATTGGCACCTGGCCACACCTGGTGTCAATCAGCCCAACCCTATTTGTACCTGCTTAGTTTTCCAGTCGGGGTTTGATTATTGTCTTGTCGATGACTTCCGTATTGTCGCTCCTGTCGAGTCATTGCAGCGTAGCGGTAAGCTATCTTTCGGTATCTGTTTGTAGCTTACTGTTTTTTTGTTCCATGCTTCCGTTTTGTTTCGACTTCTGTTTTCCTTTTTGCTACCCGCTAGCTTCCACGCTAGGCCCCCTTTCTTTTTTTCTTGTTAGCTTCCATGCTAAAGACCCTTTTGTTTCTTATCCGCCTCGTGCGTTTCCTTTGTTAGTACCCGTTTGTTTGTTCTTATTCTAATATTTTAATTAAACCATGTTTTCCTGCAAAATGCCTCCCTCCTTCTCTGTATTTTGGGGTTCATCACAAACAAACTCTGACAGTAACCCAGGTCCTGAGTATTTTATTTTGAAAAAACAAATTGGATGCTCGTGTATGAGGAGCAGACACGCACATTATCAGCTGGTTTAAGGACCGGTGGGCACATTGTTGATTGTTGCACCAACACGGGATAAATTGTCAGCATGCGAGATGGTTAGCATCCAAAGGGAGGCTCGGTGAATAGATGCTTTTTAGCGCCAGGAGGAAAATGACATTGTCTGCGTTGCCATGGCGCCGAGGAGATACCGTCTCCCATTCCTCCAGCCGTCCCGTGCTTTAACCATATTTTGCATCCCCCGAGCAATCTTTCCTTTCACCGTCGGTCGGACCGGCGCCTCCCCTATTCCAAAAATGATGATTTGGTTTTCGCACTCCCTTTTGTAAAACCCCCAAGAATGAGACGCTGAAAGGGAAATGGGAGGGAGAAGAAGTCTTTCTCGCACATTTCCCCCACGACTCCTCTTGCAGCAGCCAAAATTGCAGCAGGCGTTCAAATATGCCAGAATGTGGCCTACATTCGTTGCAACATGATGCATGCCGCTGACATTAGGGCTATGACTCCAGGTATGGAGGCACTAACAAGGCAAGATGTTATAATTGGGGGATTTACCTTATTGTCCATCATGTTTTTGAATAGGAATTATGTTAATTACAAGATGTGGTTTTGTATGTCATTGAGCCTAAATGCACACACACACACACACATTCCTGTATTTGTTATAAATGCCTCCCTCTTTACGACCTCCCTTTATAGATGTATAAAAATATGTATTTACAACATTAATAATATATACATACTATGCAAATCTAAAAAAAGCCTGTAAAAAAAAAAAAGGGGGAATTTTACAAGAAAAAGGTCGCAATTTCACAAGAAAAACCAAAAATTTGGCCAGTATTGGGCCTAAAGTTGTAATTTTACTCAATGCAAGTCAGATTTTTACGAGAAAAACTGAACATGTGGGCAATATTATGATAAAAGTTGGAATTTTGCTCAACAGCAGTCGCAATTTAACAAGAAAAACCTACAATTTTGCCAGTATTGGGCCTAAAGTTGTAATTTTACTCAATGCGAGTCAGATTTTTACGAGAAAAACTGAACAGTTTGGCAATATTATGATAAAAGTTGGAATTTTGCTTAATAGCCGTAGCAATTTCACAAAAAAAACCCTAAAATTTTGCCAGTATTGGGCCTAAAGTTGTAATTTTACTCAATGCAAGTCAGATTTTTACGAGAAAAACTGAACATGTGGGCAATATTATGATAAAAGTTGGAATTTTGCTTAATAGCAGTCGCAATTTCGCAAGAAAAACCTAAAATTTTGCCAGTATTGGGCCTAAAGTGGTAATTTTACTCAACGCAAGTCAAATTTTTACGAGAAAAACTGAACATGTGGGCAATATTATGATAAAAGTTGGAATTTTGCTCAATAGCATTCGCAATTTCGCAGGAAAAACCTAAAATTTGTCCAGTATTGGGCCTAAAGTTGTAATTTTACTCAATGCAAGTCAGATTTTTACGAGAAAAACTGAACATGTGGGCAATATTATGATAAAAGTTGGAATTTTCCTTAACAGCAGTCGCAATTTCACAGGAAAAACATAACATTTTGCCAGTATTGGGCCTAAAGTTGTAATTTTACTCAATGCAAGTCAGATTTTTACATGAAAAACTGAACATGTGGGCAATATTATAATAAAAGTTGGAATTTTGCTCAATAGCATTCGCAATTTCGCAAGAAAAACCAAAAATGTTGCCAGTATTGGGCCTAAATTTGTAATTTTACTCAATGCAAGTCAGATTTTTATGAGAAAAACTAAACATGTGGGCAATATTATGATAAAAGTTGGAATTTTGCTCAACAGCAGTCGCAATTTCACAAGAAAAACCTAAAATTTTGCCAGTATTGGGCCTAAAGTTGTAATTTTACTCAATGCAAGTCAGATTTTTACGAGAAAAACTGAACATGTTGGCAATATTATGATAAAAGTCGGAATTTTGCTAAATAGCCGTCGCAATTTCACAAAAAAAACCCTAAAATTTTGCCAGTATTGGGCCTAAAGTTGTAATTTTACTCATTGCAAGTCAGATTTTTACGAGAAAAACTGAACATGTGAGCAATCTTATGATAAAAGTTGGAATTTTGCTCAACAGCAGTCGCAATTTCACAAGAAAAACCTAAAATTTTGCCAGTATTGGGCCTAGAGTTGTAATTTTACTCAATGCAAGTCAGATTTTTACGAGAAAAACTGAACATGTGGGCAATATTATGATAAAAGTTGGAATTTTGCTTAACAGCACTCGCAATTTCACAAAAAAAAAATAAAAATTTTGCCAGTATTGGGCCTAAAGTTGTAATTTTACTCAATGCAAGTCAGATTTTTACGAGAAAAACTAAACATGTGGGCAATTTGATGATAAAAGTTTGAATTTTGCTTAGCAGCAGTCACAATTTCACAAGAATAAACAAAAATTTTGCCAATATTGGGTCTAAAGTTGTAATTTTACTCAATGCAAGTCAGATTTTTCCGAGAAAAACTGACCATGTGGGCAATTTTATTATAAAAGTTGGAATTTTGCTTAACAGCAGTCGCAATTTCACAAGAAAAACCTAAAATTTTGCCAGTATTGGGCCTAAAGTTGTAATTTCACTCAATGCAAGTCAGATTTTTACGAGAAAAACTAAACATGTGGGCAGTATTATGATAAAAGTTGGAATTTTGCTCAACAGCAGTCGCAATTTCACAAGAAAAACCTAAAATTTTGCCAGTATTGGGCCTAAAGTTGTAATTTTACTCAATGCAAGTCAGATTTTTACGAGAAAAACTGAACATGTTGGCAATATTATGATAAAAGTTGGAATTTTGCTAAATAGCCGTCGCAATTTCACAAAAAAAAACTAAAATTTTGCCAGTATTGGGCCTAAAGTTGTAATTTTACTCAATGCAAGTCAGATTTTTACGAGAAAAACTGAACATGTGGGCAATATTATGATAAAAGTTGGAATTTTGCTTAATAGCAGTCGCAATTTCACCAAAAAAACCTAAAATTTTGCCAGTATCGGGCCTAAAGTTGTAATTTTACTCAATGCAAGTCAGATTTTTACGAGAAAAACTAAACATGTGGGCAATATGATGATAAAAGTTTGAATTTTGCTTAGCAGCAGTCGCAATTTCACAAGAAAAAACAAAAATGTTGCCAGTATTGGGCCTAAAGTTGTAATTTTACTCGATGCAAGTCAGATTTTTACGAGAAAAACTGAACATGTGGGCAATATTATGATAAAAGTTGGAATTTTGCTCAACAGCAGTCGCAATTTCACAAGAAAAACCTAAAATGTTGCCAGTATTGGGCCTAAAGTTGTAATTTTACTGAATGCAAGTCAGATTTTTACGAGAAAAACTAAACATGTGGGCAATATTATGATAAAAGTTGGAATTTTGCTTAATAGCAGTCGCAATTTCACAAGAAAAACCAAAAATTTTGCCAGTATTGGGCCTAAAGTTGTAATTTTACTCAATGCAAGTCAGATTTTTATGAGAAAAACTAAACGTGGGCAATATTATGATAAAAGTTGGAATTTTGCTCAACAGCAGTCGCAATTTAACAAGAAAAACCTACAATTTTGCCAGTATTGGGCCTAAAGTTGTAATTTTACTCAATGCGAGTCAGATTTTTACGAGAAAAACTGAACAGTTTGGCAATATTATGATAAAAGTTGGAATTTTGCTTAATAGCCGTAGCAATTTCACAAAAAAAACCCTAAAATTTTACCAGTATTGGGCCTAAAGTTGTAATTTTACTCAATGCAAGTCAGATTTTTACGAGAAAAACTGAACATGTGGGCAATATTATGATAAAAGATGGAATTTTGCTCAATAGCATTCGCAATTTTGCAAGAAAAACCTACAATTTGGCCAGTATTGGGCTTAAAGTTGAAATTTTACTCAATGCAAGTCAGATTTTTACGAGAAAAACTGAACATGTTGGCAATATTATGATAAAAGTTGGAATTTTGCTAAATAGCCGTCGCAATTTCACAAGAAAAAACCTAACATTTTGCCAGTATTGGGCCTAAAGTTGTAATTTTACTCATTGCAAGTCAGATTTTTACGAGAAAAACTGAACATGTGAGCAATCTTATGATAAAAGTTGGAATTTTGCTTAACAGCACTCGCAATTTCACAAAAAAAAAAAAAAATTTTGCCAGTATTGGGCCTAAAGTTGTAATTTTACTCAATGCAAGTCAGATTTTTACGAGAAAAACTAAACATGTGGGCAATTTGATGATAAGTTTGAATTTTGCTTAGCAGCAGTCACAATTTCACAAGAAAAAACAAAAATTTTGCCAGTATTGGGTCTAAAGTTGTAATTTTACTCAATGCAAGTCAGAATTTTACGAGAAAAACTGAACATGTGGGCAATATTATGATAAAAGTTGGAATTTTGCTTAATAGCAGTCGCAATTTCACAAGAAAAACCTAAAATTTTGCCAGTATTGGGCCTAAAGTTGTAATTTTACTCAATGCAAGTCAGATTTTTACGAGAAAAACTGAACATGTGGGCAATATTATGATAAAAGTTGGAATTTTGCTTAACAGCAGTCGCAATTTCACAAAAAAAAACAAAAATTTTGCCAGTATTGGGCCTGAAGTTGTAATTTTACTCAATGCAAGTCAGATTTTTACGAGAAAAACTAAACATGTGGGCAATTTGATGATAAAAGTTTGAATTTTGCTTAGCAGCAGTCACAATTTCACAAGAAAAATAAATGTTGCCAGTATTGGGTCTAAAGTTGTAATTTTACTCAATGCAAGTCAGATTTTTCCGAGAAAAACTGAACATGTGGGCAATTTTATTATAAAAGTTGGAATTTTGCTTAACAGCAGTCGCAATTTCACAAGAAAAACCAAAAATTTTGCCAGTATTGGGCCTAAAGTTGTAATTTTACTCAATGCAAGTCAGATTTTTTACGAGAAAAACTAAACGTGTGGGCAGTATTATGATAAAAGTTGGAATTTTGCTCAACAGCAGTCGCAATTTCACAAGAAAAACCAAAAATTTTGCCAGTATTGTGCCTAAAGTTGTAATTTTACTCAATGCAAGTCAGATTTTTACGAGAAAAACTGAACATGTGGGCAGTATTATGATGAAAGTTGGAATTTTGCTTAATAGCAGTCGCAATTTCGCAAGAAAAACCTAAAATTTTGCCAGTATTGGGCCTAAAGTTGTAATTTTACTCAATGCAAGTCAGATTTTTACGAGAAAAACTGAACTAGTGGGCAGTATTATGATAAAAGTTGGAATTTTGCTTAACAGCAGACGCAATTTCACAAGAAAAACCTAAAATTTTGCCAGTATTGGGCCTAAAGTTGTAATTTTACTCGATGCAAGTCAGATTTTTACGAGAAAAACTGAACATGTGGGCAGTATTATGATAAAAGTTGGAATTTTGCTTAATAGCAGTCGCAATTTCACAAGAAAAACCTAAAATTTTGCCAGTATTGGGCCTAAAGTTGTAATTTTACTCGATGCAAGTCAGATTTTTACGAGAAAAACTGAACATGTGGGCAATATTATGATAAAAGTTTGAATTTTGCTCAACAGCAGTCGCAATTTCACAAGAAAAACCTAAAATTTTGCCAGTATTGGGCCTAAAGTTGTAATTTTACTCAATGCAAGTCAGATTTTTACGAGAAAAACTGAACATGTTGGCAATATTATGATAAAAGTTGGAATTTTGCTAAATAGCCGTCGCAATTTCACAAAAAAAAAAACTAAAATTTTGCCAGTATTGGGCCTAAAGTTGTAATTTTACTCAATGCAAGTCAGATTTTTACGAGAAAAACTGAACATGTGGGCAATATTATAATAAAAGTTGGAATTTTGCTCAATAGCATTCGCAATTTCGCAAGAAAAACCAAACATTTTGCCAGTATTGGGCCTAAAGTTGTAATTTTACTCAATGCAAGTCAGATTTTTACGAGAAAAACTGAACATGTTGGCAATATTATGATAAAAGTTGGAATTTTGCTCAATAGCCGTCGCAATTTCACAGGAAAAACCTAAAATTTTGCCAGTATTGGGCCTAAAGTTGTAATTTTACTCGATGCAAGTCAGATTTTTACGAGAAAAACTGAATATGTGGGCAATATTATGATAAAAGTTGGAATTTTGCTTAATAGTCGCAATTTCACAAGAAAATCCTAAAATTTTGCCAGTATTGGGCCTAAAGTTTGAATTTTACTCGATGCAAGTCAGATTTTTACGAGAAAAACTGAACATGTGGGCAATATTATGATAAAAGTTGGAAATTTTGCTTAATAGCAGTCGCAATTTCACAAGAAAAAAAGAAAAATTTGCCAGTATTGGGCCTAAAGTTGTAATTTTATTCAATGCAAGTCAGATTTTTACGAGGAAAAACTGAACATGTGGGCAATATTATGATAAAAGTTGGAATTTTGCTCAACAGCAGTCGCAATTTCACAAGAAAAACCAAAAATTTTACCAGTATTGGGCCTAAAGTTGGAATTCTACTCGATGCAAGTCAGATTTTTACGAGAAAAACTGAACATGTGGGCAATATTATAATAAAAGTTGGAATTTTGCTCAATAGCATTCGCAATTTCGCAAGAAAAACCAAACATTTTACCAGTATTGGGCCTAAAGTTGTAATTTTACTCAATGCAAGTCAGATTTTTACGAGAAAAACTAAACATGTGGGCAATTTGATGATAAGTTTGAATTTTGCTTAGCAGCAGTCACAATTTCACAAGAAAAAACAAAAATTTTGCCAGTATTGGGTCTAAAGTTGTAATTTTACTCAATGCAAGTCAGAATTTTACGAGAAAAACTGAACATGTGGGCAATATTATGATAAAAGTTGGAATTTTGCTTAATAGCAGTCGCAATTTCACAAGAAAAACCTAAAATTTTGCCAGTATTGGGCCTAAAGTTGTAATTTTACTCAATGCAAGTCAGATTTTTACGAGAAAAACTGAACATGTGGGCAATATTATGATAAAAGTTGGAATTTTGCTTAACAGCAGTCGCAATTTCACAAAAAAAAACAAAAATTTTGCCAGTATTGGGCCTGAAGTTGTAATTTTACTCAATGCAAGTCAGATTTTTACGAGAAAAACTAAACATGTGGGCAATTTGATGATAAAAGTTTGAATTTTGCTTAGCAGCAGTCACAATTTCACAAGAAAAAAAAAATGTTGCCAGTATTGGGTCTAAAGTTGTAATTTTACTCAATGCAAGTCAGATTTTTCCGAGAAAAACTGAACATGTGGGCAATTTTATTATAAAAGTTGGAATTTTGCTTAACAGCAGTCGCAATTTCACAAGAAAAACCAAAAATTTTGCCAGTATTGGGCCTAAAGTTGTAATTTTACTCAATGCAAGTCAGATTTTTACGAGAAAAACTAAACGTGTGGGCAGTATTATGATAAAAGTTGGAATTTTGCTCAATAGCCGTCGCAATTTCACAGGAAAAACCTAAAATTTTGCCAGTATTGGGCCTAAAGTTGTAATTTTACTCGATGCAAGTCAGATTTTTACGAGAAAAACTGAATATGTGGGCAATATTATGATAAAAGTTGGAATTTTGCTTAATAGTCGCAATTTCACAAGAAAATCCTAAAATTTTGCCAGTATTGGGCCTAAAGTTTGAATTTTACTCGATGCAAGTCAGATTTTTACGAGAAAAACTGAACATGTGGGCAATATTATGATAAAAGTTGGAAATTTTGCTTAATAGCAGTCGCAATTTCACAAGAAAAAAAGAAAAATTTGCCAGTATTGGGCCTAAAGTTGTAATTTTATTCAATGCAAGTCAGATTTTTACGAGGAAAAACTGAACATGTGGGCAATATTATGATAAAAGTTGGAATTTTGCTCAACAGCAGTCGCAATTTCACAAGAAAAACCAAAAATTTTACCAGTATTGGGCCTAAAGTTGGAATTCTACTCGATGCAAGTCAGATTTTTACGAGAAAAACTGAACATGTGGGCAATATTATAATAAAAGTTGGAATTTTGCTCAATAGCATTCGCAATTTCGCAAGAAAAACCAAACATTTTACCAGTATTGGGCCTAAAGTTGTAATTTTACTCAATGCAAGTCAGATTTTTACGAGAAAAACTAAACATGTGGGCAATTTGATGATAAGTTTGAATTTTGCTTAGCAGCAGTCACAATTTCACAAGAAAAAACAAAAATTTTGCCAGTATTGGGTCTAAAGTTGTAATTTTACTCAATGCAAGTCAGAATTTTACGAGAAAAACTGAACATGTGGGCAATATTATGATAAAAGTTGGAATTTTGCTTAATAGCAGTCGCAATTTCACAAGAAAAACCTAAAATTTTGCCAGTATTGGGCCTAAAGTTGTAATTTTACTCAATGCAAGTCAGATTTTTACGAGAAAAACTGAACATGTGGGCAATATTATGATAAAAGTTGGAATTTTGCTTAACAGCAGTCGCAATTTCACAAAAAAAAACAAAAATTTTGCCAGTATTGGGCCTGAAGTTGTAATTTTACTCAATGCAAGTCAGATTTTTACGAGAAAAACTGAACATGTGGGCAATTTGATGATAAAAGTTTGAATTTTGCTTAGCAGCAGTCACAATTTCACAAGAAAAAAAAAATGTTGCCAGTATTGGGTCTAAAGTTGTAATTTTACTCAATGCAAGTCAGATTTTTCCGAGAAAAACTGAACATGTGGGCAATTTTATTATAAAAGTTGGAATTTTGCTTAACAGCAGTCGCAATTTCACAAGAAAAACCAAAAATTTTGCCAGTATTGGGCCTAAAGTTGTAATTTTACTCAATGCAAGTCAGATTTTTACGAGAAAAACTAAACGTGTGGGCAGTATTATGATAAAAGTTGGAATTTTGCTCAACAGCAGTCGCAATTTCACAAGAAAAACCAAAAATTTTGCCAGTATTGTGCCTAAAGTTGTAATTTTACTCAATGCAAGTCAGATTTTTACGAGAAAAACTGAACATGTGGGCAGTATTATGATGAAAGTTGGAATTTTGCTTAATAGCAGTCGCAATTTCGCAAGAAAAACCTAAAATTTTGCCAGTATTGGGCCTAAAGTTGTAATTTTACTCAATGCAAGTCAGATTTTTACGAGAAAAACTGAACTAGTGGGAAGTATTATGATAAAAGTTGGAATTTTGCTTAACAGCAGACGCAATTTCACAAGAAAAACCTAAAATTTTGCCAGTATTGGGCCTAAAGTTGTAATTTTACTCAATGCAAGTCAGATTTTTACGAGAAAAACTGAACATGTGGGCAGTATTATGATAAAAGTTGGAATTTTGCTTAATAGCAGTCGCAATTTCACAAGAAAAACCTAAAATTTTGCCAGTATTGGGCCTAAAGTTGTAATTTTACTCGATGCAAGTCAGATTTTTACGAGAAAAACTGAACATGTGGGCAATATTATGATAAAAGTTTGAATTTTGCTCAACAGCAGTCGCAATTTCACAAGAAAAACCCAAAATTTTGCCAGTATTGGGCCTAAAGTTGTAATTTTACTCAATGCAAGTCAGATTTTTACGAGAAAAACTGAACATGTGGGCAATATTAAGATAAAAGTTGGAATTTTGTTCAACAGCAGTCGCAATTTCACAAGAAAAACCTAAAATTTTGCCAGTATTGGGCCTAAAGTTGTAATTTTACTCAATGCAAGTCAGATTTTTACGAGAAAAACTGAACATGTTGGCAATATTATGATAAAAGTTGGAATTTTGCTAAATAGCCGTCGCAATTTCACAAAAAAAAAAACTAAAATTTTGCCAGTATTGGGCCTAAAGTTGTAATTTTACTCAATGCAAGTCAGATTTTTACGAGAAAAACTGAACATGTGGGCAATATTATAATAAAAGTTGGAATTTTGCTCAATAGCATTCGCAATTTCGCAAGAAAAACCAAACATTTTGCCAGTATTGGGCCTAAAGTTGTAATTTTACTCAATGCAAGTCAGATTTTTACGAGAAAAACTGAACATGTTGGCAATATTATGATAAAAGTTGGAATTTTGCTCAATAGCCGTCGCAATTTCACAGGAAAAACCTAAAATTTTGCCAGTATTGGGCCTAAAGTTGTAATTTTACTCGATGCAAGTCAGATTTTTACGAGAAAAACTGAATATGTGGGCAATATTATGATAAAAGTTGGAATTTTGCTTAATAGTCGCAATTTCACAAGAAAATCCTAAAATTTTGCCAGTATTGGGCCTAAAGTTTGAATTTTACTCGATGCAAGTCAGATTTTTACGAGAAAAACTGAACATGTGGGCAATATTATGATAAAAGTTGGAAATTTTGCTTAATAGCAGTCGCAATTTCACAAGAAAAAAAGAAAAATTTGCCAGTATTGGGCCTAAAGTTGTAATTTTACTCAATGCAAGTCAGATTTTTACGAGGAAAAACTGAACATGTGGGCAATATTATGATAAAAGTTGGAATTTTGCTCAACAGCAGTCGCAATTTCACAAGAAAAACCAAAAATTTTACCAGTATTGGGCCTAAAGTTGGAATTCTACTCGATGCAAGTCAGATTTTTACGAGAAAAACTGAACATGTGGGCAATATTATAATAAAAGTTGGAATTTTGCTCAATAGCATTCGCAATTTCGCAAGAAAAACCAAACATTTTGCCAGTATTGGGCCTAAAGTTGTAATTTTACTCAATGCAAGTCAGATTTTTACGAGAAAAACTGAAAATGTTGGCAATATTATGATAAAAGTTGGAATTTTGCTCAATAGCCGTCGCAATTTCACAAAAAAAAACTAAAATTTTGCCAGTATTGGGCCTAAAGTTGTAATTTTACTGAATGCAAGTCAGATTTTTACGAGAAAAACTGAACATGTGGGCAGTATTATGATAAAAGTTGGAATTTTGCTTAATAGCAGTCGCAATTTCACAGGAAAAACCTAAAATTTTGCCAGTATTGGGCCTAAAGTTGTAATTTTACTCGATGCAAGTCAGATTTTTACGAGAAAAACTGAATATGTGGGCAATATTATGATAAAAGTTGGAATTTTGCTTAATAGTCGCAATTTCACAAGAAAAACCTAAAATTTTGCCAGTATTGGGCCTAAAGTTTGAATTTTACTCGATGCAAGTCAGATTTTTACGAGAAAAACTGAACATGTGGGCAATATTATGATAAAAGTTGGAAATTTTGCTTAATAGCAGTCGCAATTTCACAAGAAAAAACAAAAAATTTGCCAGTATTGGGCCTAAAGTTGTAATTTTACTCAATGCAAGTCAGATTTTTACGAGGAAAAACTGAACATGTGGGCAATATTATGATAAAAGTTGGAATTTTGCTCAACAGCAGTCGCAATTTCACAAGAAAACCCAAAAATTTTACCAGTATTGGGCCTAAAGTTGGAATTCTACTCGATGCAAGTCAGATTTTTACGAGAAAAACTGAACATGTGAGCAATATTATGATAAAAGTTGGAATTTTGCTCAATAGCAGCAGTCGCAATTTCACAAGAAAAACCTAAAATTTTGCCAGTATTGGGCCTAAAGTTTGAATTTTACTCGATGCAAGTCAGATTTTTACGAGAAAAACTGAACATGTGGGCAATATTATGATAAAAGTTGGAATTTTGCTCAACAGCAGTCACAATTTCACAAGAAAAACATAAAATTTTGCCAGTATTGGGCCTAAAGTTGTAATTTTACTGAATGCAAGTCAGATTTTTACGAGAAAAACTGAACATGTGGGCAATATAATGATAAAAGTTGGAATTTTGCTCAATAGCAGCAGTCGCAATTTCACAAGAAAAACCTAAAATTTTGCCAGTATTGGGCCTAAATTTGTAATTTTACTGAATGCAAGTCAGATTTTTACGAGAAAAACTGAACATGTGGGCAATATAATGATAAAAGTTGGAATTTTGCTTAATAGCAGTCGCAATTTCACAGGAAAAACCTACAATTTTGCCAGTGTTGGGCCTAAAGTTGTAATTTTACTCGATGCAAGTCAGATATTTATGAGAAAAACTAAACATGTGGGCAATATTATGATAAAAGTTGGAATTTTGCTTAAAAGCAGTCACAATTTTACAAGAAAAACTTGAAATTTAGGCAATTTTTTTTTTTAAAAGAGCTGTAGTTTTACACGATAAAAGTCACAATTTTATAAGAACATTTTCTAAAAATCTTGGCAATGTCATGATAATCATCGGAAATTTATTTGGCAAAATTTTGACACAAGTCATCATTTTACTCAAAAAAAAAGTCACTATTTTACAAAAAAAAAAAAAAATTGGCAGTGTTGTGATAAGTCAGAATTTTATGACGAATGGTCACCATTTTGCATTAAAAAGCAATAATTTTACGTAAAAAAGTCATAATTTTACGAGAAAATATTACAATATTTTAGAAACAGAACAAATGTAAGAAATTGTTCCAATTTTTTAAGTCAAAAGTTGAGAAAAAAGACTATTAGTTAATCCATCCATCCTTTTTCTACCGCTTTTTCCCTTTTGGAGTCGCGGGGGACGCTGGCGCCTATCTCAGCTACAATCGGGCGGAAAGCGGTGTACACCCTGGACAAGTCGCCACCTCATCGCAGGCCCTGCTATTAGTTAATGTATTTTGTATTTATTTTGTTACTAATTGCTTTTTAAACATCATTATTTACTTCAAGTTATTACAGTATGTCTCTATATACATATTTATTTATTTGTTTTAAAATAATTTGGGCCAAAGTGGGCGCATTTCAATTTCTTACACACACTTGTTATTTCATATGTTGGCCAGAGGGGTAGCACTTCAATATTTTCATACACACTTGTTATTTCATATGTTGACCTGAGGGGAAACGCTTTTAAAACCGACACACAGTCAATTTGGAAAAATCCCTCCTTTTTGGAACCACCCTCATTTTGATAGATTTCCCCACCAGGGGTGCTAATGAGATCTCAATTTTTTTGTGTTTTGTAATTTTGCCGATGACAAACGAGTCACGGACCACAGATGGTTCCCCTGTGCCGCACTTTGGGCAACCCAGCTGTAGAAGCTAGCTGTTAATTGCCACTACAGTCTTAGCATCGTCGCTTGTTTGTTCTTCTTTACGTCCACACCGGACTTCGTAAAATCAGCTGTTCACCTGCCGGGTTTTTCCGGGGATGAATAGGGAAGTCCTTCTTTAGCTGCCATCTTGTTTCTTCATATATTGCTGCCTTTGCACCTGTCAAATGTCAAAAGGATAGGACTGATGCACAGTAGGGAATATTTCGGCAGGCTTTTATTTTGACAGCTCCCTTTCACCTCCAGAGTCAGGGTAATACAATATTTATAATAACAAAACTAGTCGGCCAAAAAGGTTCCGAGAAAAGCAACAACCGAAAATCACTCAGAAAGGAGGAAAACACAAAAACAATAACAAACTATAATCGGTGCGGTATATGCTATAAAACTTATTATTAAAGGGGAACATTATCAGCAGACCTATGTAAGCGTCAATATATACCTTGATGGTGCAGAAAAAAAAACATATATATTTTTAACCGATTTCCAAACTCTAAATGGGTGAATTTTGGCGAATTAAACGCCTTTCTGTTTATTGCGCTGAGGTGATGACGTCAGAATGTGACGTCGCCGAGGTAACACAGCCGCCATTTTCATTTTCAACACATTACAAACACCGGGTCTCAGCTCTGTTATTTTCCGTTTTTTTGACTATTTTTTGGAACCTTGGAGACATCATGCCTCGTCGGTGTGTTGTCGGAGGGTGTAACAACACTAACAGGGAGGGATTCAAGTTGCACCACTGGCCCGAAGATGTGAAAATGTCTGCCGACAGACCCCCATTGAATGTGCCGGAGTGTCTCCACATTTTACCGGCGATGCTAAGGCAGACATGGCACAGAGATGTATGGATAACCTGCGGATGCATTTGCAACGATAGTCAACGAAATCACAAAGGTGAGTTTTGTTGACGTTGACTGCCAGCTAATCGATGCTAACATGCCACGCTAATCGATGCTAACGTGCTATTTACCGGTTGTGCTAAAGCAGACATGGCACAGAGATGTATGGATAACCTGCAAATGCATTTGCAACGATAGTCAACGAAATCACAAAGGTGAGTTTTGTTGATGTTGACTGCCAGCTAATCGATGCTAACATGCTATGCTAATCGATGCTAACATGCTATTTACCGGCTGTGCTAAAGCAGACTTGGCACAGAGATGTATGGATAACCTGCAAATGCATTTGCAACGATAGTCAACGAAATCACAAAGGTGAGTTTTGTTGATGTTGACTGCCAGCTAATCGATGCTAACATGCTATGCTAATCGATGCTAACATGCTATTTACCGGCTGTGCTAAAGCAGACTTGGCACAGAGATGTATGGATAACCTGCAAATGCATTTGCAACGATAGTCAACGAAATAACTAAGGTGAGTTTCGTTTATGTTGACTGCCAGCTAATCGATGCTAACATGCTACGCTAATCGATGCTAACATGCTATTTACCGGCTGTGCTAAAGCAGACATGGCACAGAGATGTATGGATAACCTGCGGATGCATTTGCAACGATAGTCAACGAAATAACTAAGGTGAGTTTTGTTGATGTTGACTGCCAGCTAATCGATGCTAACATGCTAGGCTAATCGATGCTAACATGCTATTTACCGGCGGTGCTAAAGCAGACATGGTACAAAGATGTATGGATAACCTGTAGATGCATTTGCAACTATATTACGTTTCCTCCCACCCAAATTTAATGCGAAACAAACACTTACCAATCGACGGATTTAAGTTGCTCCAGTGTCAAAAGATGCGAAAGTCCTGATCGTTTGGTCCGCAAATTTTACCGGCAATACTAACGCAGCCATTCGACCATGCTATGGCTATGAATAGCGTCAATAGCTCTTCGCTCAATAGCTTCAGTTTCTTTTTCAATACTTTCATACTCCAACCATCTGTTTCAATACATGCGTAATCTGTTGAATCGCTTAAATCGCTGAAATCCGAGTTTGAATCCGAGCTAATGTCGCTATATCTTGTTGTGGTATTCACCATTGTTTACATTGGCAGCACTGTGTGACGTCACAGGGAAATGGATAGTGGCATCGCAAATAGCGAAAATAAGGCACTTTAAAGCTTTATTTAGAGATATTCCGAGACCGGTAAAATTTTGAAAAAAACTTCAAAAAAATACAACAAGCCGCTGGGAACTGATTTGTATTGTTTTTAACCCTTTTGAAATTGTGATAATGTTCACCTTTAACACAAAACGCTCCAACGGGAGGAAGAAACAATGGCTATGAAAAATTCTACACTTACTCTAATCTAATAAAGGTTAACAAAAAAATGACAAAAAAATTTGAGGAAAGAAAGAGTCGTAAGAAAAAACGGAAAACTCACCACTTTGGCTGTAATACTAAATAACACAAAATTAATGCTGGGGAAGGGAAAAAGAAAACTCAAATTTGCAACAAAGGAATTCAGGATCAAAGTATAAAAACGTTAGACGAGGCAAGGCATGGACGGGATGCTAGAGAGGCCAGAATACTCCAGACGATCTGGCACAGAACGAGGGGAGGCTTGGGCTTATAAGACACATGAGGGTAATGGGAAACAGGTGGAAACAATCAGGGATCAGGGATGACGTCAAACTGATGACACAAAAGGAAGGGCAAGAGATCTGAAACGAGAGGAACTACATTTCAAAGTAAAACATGCAATTCACAAGACGGAAGAAACCAAGACGAGACATCCCTCACCCCCCGGTGTGACATCACTGTTTACTTTAGAATGCACATTAAATCAACAAATAAAAAAAAATCCTGACTTTGGAGCAATGTTCACGGACTCTAGTATTGGGTTCTCCATTAAATGCAATGGTTTTCCGTATTGGGACCATGATTTCAATCCTAACATGTTCACCCGTCCTCATATGGAAGCTGCTTTTTCCTTGTTAATGTCTCAAGAAGGGTACAAATACAAGAACACACACACACACACACACACACACACACACACACACACACACACACACACACACACACACACACACACAGGGGTGTGTGTGTGTGTGGGGATAAATCTGCAGAAGGGGGTTTGCAGCCATGCTTGAAGCCAGGAGGCATTGCTGACATTTTGTGTATAAAGGTCTTCATGAAACCTTACTACACACACACACACACACACACGCTCAGCTAAAGAGCTACCACTGCCAATCCCTCTTTAACTCAAATCTTTGGCACACAAACATGAACTTCTGCAACAAGACCTTCATGTTTCTGATCAGTTGTATTTTCCTGCCACAGGACATCAGTCATGAAGGTCAACTGCTGGGGAAATTATTCATGTTTTATTATGTTGTTCCTTTAGTTCCGCACCTGGGCAAAATACGGCCCGAGGGACTCGTGCGGCCCGTTAAGATTTTCAATCCGCCCCGCCGACCGTTCTGCATATTTTTTTTTGTTTGTGTGCTGTAATTACTGTAAGTCTTGAACTATAGAAAGCAATTAAGTAGTTGAAGTGGGTGTTTGACGAGTTATTACAATAATTTACAAACCCTGTTTCCATATGAGTTGGGAAATTGTGTTATTTGCGTGAGTAAATAGTCAGACAGTTTAAGCGTCGTCTTTTTCATGGACGCCCCTGCTTATTTCAGCAAGACAATGCCAATCCACGTTCAGCACGTGTTACAACAGCATGGCTTCGTAAAAAATGAGTGCGGGTACTTTCCTGGCCCG
Organism: Nerophis ophidion; assembly: GCF_033978795.1. Lineage (NCBI taxonomy): Eukaryota > Metazoa > Chordata > Actinopteri > Syngnathiformes > Syngnathidae > Nerophis > Nerophis ophidion. Next base: position 31,299,891 of record NC_084637.1, read on the forward strand.
CCTGCAGTCCAGACCTGTCTCCCATGGAAAATGTGTGGCGCATTATGAAGCGTAAAATACGACTGTTGAACGACTGAAGCTCTACATAATACAAGAATGGGAAATAATTCCACTTTCAAAGCTTCAACAATTAGTTTCCTCAGTTCCCAAACATTTATTGAGTGTTCTTAAAAGAAAAGATAAAAAAGGACTGTTTTTTTTTTCATTTAGAGAAAAATGCTGTAAATACCACAGCAAATTTTGCAATTTTACCATGAAATCTATTTCCTGACACCTGTTTTCTATGCGCAATAATTTTGTTTAGAGAATGTTCAGTTTGATTGCACAGAATCCTTAAAATTACCACAAATAAACCAGACTAGAGTTGAAGCCATGTTTAATTCTGCGTGAGGGTCGGATTGCATTCACATTAGAAATCCAAATTTTCATATGAACGGCCACTAAAAAGATCGGCTTTGACCAAAAAAATCTGAACTGGACGTCCGACTCTGCAGTATGAACGTAGCCTACGTTTAAAGCTGCTTTTTAAGCTTCGTTTTGGGTGTGGTCTCATTATGTGGTAGTTTTTAGCTCCTCCATACGGAGTCTACTGACTGATCTAAGTTAAAATTATGCAATACTTCATATTAGAAATGGCAACAGGGGAGGATGGATGTGCACATATGAGCCATGTATGATTGTGAGGCATTAAAAGCCACAAAATGCAATGGGTCCATCAGACCCACAAACGCTGGCTGAGTAACAACAATATGAACGTTGCACGGAAAATTTTTCTGCCAGTTTCTGCATACCACAGTGATTCTTCTTTTGTGTTTCTGCACCTGCGGTTCCCACACAAGGTTCCAACAATGTTTGTCAACACTGTCTGCTCTCATTTTCTCGCACATTTGACCCTCTGATGTCCTATGTACCTACACTCTGTCTTCCTCCTCTCTAGGCCTCCTGCATGTGTGTGTGTGTGGTACACATACAATCAATTTCCAAACTTCTATTCTGTCAGGTTTAAACACTAATGACATATATTAAACAGACAAGAAGAAAGGAATCATGCAGAGTCAGAGTTTTATTTAGCTCATGAGGAGAACGCATGGCGCTGCACACTCAGTCACAGTCTCGCCCTCCGCTCTGAGGTTCAGCTCCCGCGTCCCTCTATTTATTCAGTAGTTCTATAGTCAACATCACTGAGGCCGCCTCTAAAAGGAATGGTCACATATATTATGCAAAGCAGGTTCAGTACGCTCAATATGTGATGGAATTTGCTGGGGCCCTGTGATTTTCTGGTTTCTGCATCTTATCTTAAATTGAGGTCCTGGAAGTCCTTGGCTGTTAGCGGGCTAAAACAAAGATAACATCTGCGGCTGAGGCCACCACTCAGACAATAATTTGTGTCCTTGCACAGATAGAAAACATGCAGCTTGAGCACAATAGCTAATAACTATAGTAACGGACTTTAAGCATACTAAAGTTGAAGTGAAGTGAATTATATTTATATAGCGCTTTTCTCTAGTGACTCAAAGCGCTTTACATAGTGAAACCCAATATCTAAGTTACATTTATACCAGTGTGGGTGGCACTGGGAGCAGGTGGGTAAAGTGTCTTGCCCAAGGACACAACGACAGTGATTAGGATGGCAGAAGCGGGAATCGAACCTGCAACCCTCAAGTTGCTGGCACGGCTGCTCTACCAACCGAGTTGTCTGATAATATATATAAATGATTATTCTAATAAGTGGACCCGGACATCTTATATGTAATAGAAATGTGTAGGGGGGGGTGTATGGTGTGTGGTCAATAAATATGTATTCTGATATGTTCTTCACAGAAAATGAGCCAAAATCAGTGAGTCTCAGTTTGCAAAATAATTTAATTGTATCATTTATGGACATTTATGGATGGACCGCTCGCCTGTGTATCGGTTGGGGACATCTCTACGCTGCTGATCCGCCTCCGCTTGAGATGGTTTCCTTTGGACGGGACTCTCGCTGCTGTCTTGGATCCGCTTTGAACTGAACTCTCGCGGCTGTGTTGGAGCCACTATGGATTGAACTTTCACAGTATCATGTTAGACCCGCTCGACATCCATTGCTTTCGGTCCCCTAAAGGGGGGTTGGTTGCCCGCTTCTGAGGTCCTCTCCAAGGTTTCTCATAGTCAGCATTGTCACTGGCGTCCCACTGGGTGTGAGTTTTCCTTGCCCTTTTGTGGGTTCTTCCGAGGATGTCGTAGTCGTAATGGTTTGTACAGTCCTTTGAGACATTTGTGATTAAGGGCTATATAAATAAACATTGATTGATTGATTGATTTTTCTTTTAATAAAAAATGAAAAAGGGTCCCACAATTACACATTTATTCTCTATATTTCTTACATTACCAGCAGTGGCAGCTTAAGCTTTCCCATGATTACCATGACCAAAATAACGGACATAGACACGGCAGTATTTGTCGGAACTGAGTTTCAGTCCCGTTCAAGCCGACCCTTGGAAAGTTTGGGGCATCTGCCACCAAACAGTCGGTGGTTCAGATCCGCACATGCTGGCAAACTCACGCATGGAGGGCATGAATGATTAATGCTCTGCCTCGCTGAACAACTGCCACAGAGGCACCATTGAGGGAACTATTTGATCCTCTCATCTCATCTGCTTGTTGGCATGCGTTGGTGGAGGCAGCCTGGGGTGTGAGCTTCTCAGTGGAAGCGAGCAAAAGTTGAAGCGAGATCCGCCACCAAGTCGTCTCCGGGCGTAGCTTCTTCTATTAATGTAGTCATGATGCAAGAATGCTATTCAAAAGGTTCAGAAAGACTATAGCAGGGGGTAGGGAACCTATGGCTCTAGAGCCAGATGTGGCTCTTTTGATGACTGCATCTGGCTCTCGGATAAATCAATCAATCAATCAATGTTTACTTATATAGCCCTAAATCACTAGTGTCTCAAAGGGCTGCACAAACCACTACGACATCCTCGGTAGGCCCACATAAGGGCAAGGAAAACTCACACCCAGTGGGACATCGGTGACAATGATGACTATGAGAACCTTGGAGAGGAGGAAAGCAATGGATGTCGAGCGGGTCTAACATGATACTGTGAAAGTTCAATCCATAATGGATCCAACACAGTCGCGAGAGTCCAGTCCAAAGCGGATCCAACACAGCAGCGAGAGTCCCGTTCACAGCGGAGCCAGCAGGAAACCATCCCAAGCGGAGGCATATCAGCAGCGCAGAGATGTCCCCAGCCGATACACAGGCGAGCAGTACATGGCCACCGGATCGGACCGGACTCCCTCCACAAAGGAGAGTGGGACATAGAAGAAAAAGAAAAGAAACGGCAGATCAACTGGTCTAAAAAGGGAGTCTATTTAAAGGCTAGAGTATACAAATGAGTTTTAAGGTGAGACTTAAATGCTTCTACTGATCTTATGTCTTATGTCTTAGCTGACATTGCTTGACACCATAATTAGGAATAATTTAAAAATCACAGTGCTAAAAATAACGTGCAAAATATAAAACATTCTCATGCATTTAAATCCATCCATCCGTTTTCTACCGCACCTGTTCAAGAAGTCGCATTAATGGTAAGAAGTATTTTATGTCACAGCTTGCTGCAGGATCGTTCCCCCAGGAAGGCAGACGGACTACTCGGGACATTTAGGTAAAAACATGACTTTAAACTAAAAAAAAGATACAAACAAAAATCGCTCACAGGGGAGGCACAGCTTGGGCTAAGGAAGAAAGCTAACGCATAAACAGACTATGAAGATTCATCAAACAAAACTTACTTGGCATGGCATGAAGCACGAAACTATGGCAAGGAATGAAGCAAGTCAGCACAGAGCAAGAAAAGATCACGACTGACTGGCAAAAACAAGCTTAAATACTGCCTCTGATTAGTGCTCGGGAAGCAGGTGAGCGGGCGTTTTGTCCACCAGAAACAGGTGGACAAAATGAAGTAACCAAGGAAACCAGACAAGGGAGTGGAAAAAACAGGAACTTAAAAGAGTCCAAAGGACAAACAGCACATGGCCGAACAAAAACATGATCAACATTTTATCTATTATTGGTTAGCTTCAGAATAACAATGTTATTAAAAAGAATAAGAGACTTATTATACTCTAAAAATGTTGGTCTTACTTAAAAATGCACGCATTTAGTTGTATTCAGTGTTAAAAAATATGATATGGCTCTCACGGAAGTATATTTTGAAATATTTGGCTTTCATGGCTCTCTCAGCCAAAAAGGTTCCCGACCCCTGGACTGTAGCATGCAAGGGTTGGCATCGGCATCGGTACAGTATGCTTTCCGTTAGGGGTGTCCCAATCCGATATTGATATCGAATATCAATCTAAAATCAGCGAAATATATTTCGCTTCCCTCTGCCTGATCTCTCCTGCTTGCTTCTTTGTTTTGTCTTGTCTCGAACTTTCTTGTAGCCTCATTTTTGCACTGAGCTCCAAAATGTTATCAATGAAATTGATCAACTGGCCTCTCGATGAAATTGACAAGATTGGGGGGGGGCAGACTCTTAGGAAAAGCAGAATGTCTGGCAAGTCTTTCAGTCGAAGGCCTTGAAGATATCTACCTGTTTTAATTCTGAGACACAATTGTGTCAAAGTCATGATTTTTTTATTTTTTTCATGCTTGAAAGAAGAAATTATTACTTTAAAAAAGTTGTTTCATTCTTGTGTGTGTTAATGACGCAGCCTTGCAACAGTCGATATTTTACTTTCAACCATGTTTTACTCAATATACCGTATTTCCTTGAATTGCCGCCGGGGCGCTAATTAATTGAAAACCTCTTTTCACTCCGGCGCTTACCAAAGCCATGCGATAAATTTAGGCATGCGCTTAAAAATTTGAGTGTGATGTATGGTCACCATCAAAAAAAGCACATTTAATTTAAAAAAACGTTATTATGGTCTTACCTTTACTTATAAATGAAGTCCATCTGCAGCATATTCTGATCAAAAGCATCGATAACTTGTTTATAGAAGTCTTCCTTATCTTTATCAGTTTTAAAAGGCTCCCTGTCTCGATGGAGATCTTCCTTTATTACCTCCTGCTTTGATTGAAAGTCCAGTTTAGAAAACTGTTTTATTTTAGATATGTAATCCTCCATGTTAAAAGTGCAAGCGAGAGGATAAAATAAACGATCGCTGCTTGTTGTCACTTCTTCTGCAGCCGAGTAGTCGCAAGAAGGATCACTAGTGCCCTCTACCACCAGGAGGCGGGAGTCATTTAATGACTCATATTTGACACACGCAGCTACGGTATATTAATAAAACATAGCTGCTTACTGTTCTTTTTAGCATATTCAATAGCTTGGACCTTAAATCCGACTGAATAGCTCTTAATCTTTTTCCCTTTATGCGATTTCAAATTATTGAAATCAGCCTCCTCCATTTTGAAAATGATGACAGGTGAAGTGTCACTCGTGACGTGACGAGTTTGACCCGGTGGAAATTCTAGGTATATGCTAATTATTTGGCAAAACGAGTTTGACCCGGTGGAAATTTTAGACATGCGCTAATAAAAATAATATTTGGCGAAACAAGTTTGACCCGGCGGAAATTCTGGATATGCGTTAATAAAAATAATATTTTACAAACGAGTTTGACCCGGCGGAAATTCTAGACATGCGCTAATAAAAATAATATTTGGCGAAACGAGTTTGACCCGGCAGAAATTTTAGGCATATGCTAATTATTTGGCAAAACGTGTTTGACCCGGCGGAATTCTAGACATGCGCTAATAAAAATAAGATTTGGCAAAACGAGTTTGACCCGGCGGAAATTCTAGAAATGCGCTAATAAAAATAATATTTTACAAACAAGTTTGACCCGGCAGAAATTCTAGGCATATGCTAATTATTTGGCAAAAGGAGTTTGACCCGGCGGAAATTCTAGACATGCGCTAATAAAAATAAGATTTTACAAACGAGTGTGACCCGGCAGAAATTCTAGGCATATGCTAATTATTCGTTGAAACAAGTTTGACCCGGCGGAAATTCTAGACATGCGCTAATAAAAATAATATTTTACAAACGAGTTTGACCCGGCAGAAATTCTAAACATGCGCTAATAAAAATAATATTTTACAAACGAGTTTTACCCGGCAGAAATTCTAGGCATATGCTAATTATTTGGCAAAACGAGTTCGACCCGGCGGAAATCTAGACATGCGCTAATAAAAATAATATTTTACAAACGAGTTTGACCCGGCAGAAATTCTAGACATGCGCTAATAAAAATAATATTTTACAAACGAGTTTGACCCGGCAGAAATTCTAGACATGCGCTAATAAAAATAATATTTTACAAACGAGTTTGACCCGGCAGAAATTCTAAACATGCGCTAATGAAAATAATATTTTACAAACGAGTTTTACCCGGCAGAAATTCTAGGCATATGCTAATTATTTGGCAAAACGAGTTCGACCCGGCGGAAATCTAGACCTGCGCTAATAAAAATAATATTTGGCAAAACCGGTTTGACCCGGCAGAAATTCTAGGCATATGCTAATTATTCGTTGAAACAAGTTTGACCCGGCGGAAATTCTAGACATGCGCTAATAAAAATAATATTTTACAAACGAGTTTGACCCGGCAGAAATTCTAAACATGCGCTAATAAAAATAATATTTTACAAACGAGTTTTACCCGGCAGAAATTCTAGGCATATGCTAATTATTTGGCAAAACGAGTTCGACCCGGCGGAAATCTAGACATGCGCTAATAAAAATAATATTTGGCGAAACGAGTTTGACCCGGCAGAAATTCTAGAAATATGCTAATAAAAATAATATTTGGCAAAACCGGTTTGACCCGGCAGAAATTCTAGGCATATGCTAATTATTTGTCGAAACAAGTTTGACCCGGCGGAAATTCTAGACATGCGCTAATAAAAATAATATTTGGCGAAACGAGTTTGACCCGGCAGTAATTCTAGACAGGTGCATACTATACCCCAGGCTGCAATTCAAGGAAATACGGTTGGTCAAAAAATAATATCTTACTGAGATACCTTAGAACCAAAACCCTTAAAACAAGTAAAACACTCTAACATAAAATCTGCTTATTGATAAGAATTATCCTATCAGACAAAAAATAAGCAAATATTACCCTTATTTGAGATACTTAACCTTACTTAGATTTCAGTTTTTGCAGACATAAATCATGTCATGACCCGGGTAACGGATCATGACACAAACGCTGCTCTATATGGAAGGTGTTTGCGCCGACCGCCGCCGCCGCCGTAATCCACTTCCGCAGCCTCTCCCGGCGAACGCTCGCAACTCGCCGTGACGGCTTCTCATGGAATCTGGGATCAGATTGGAGCGGCAGGCGCCGAGTGGAGGCATTATCAGTCCGCCGAACATACAGCGGGCCGAGCCAGTCCTGCTGTCATTTGATTCCCCAGCACGGGCCGAGACAACATCAGACAAGGATTGAATCAACAAAGCGCGCTGACCCGCCGTGACGGCACCGGGCTACTACTTACAACTCTGAGCACAGAGGAGTGTTGAGGTGAGAAGGAAGGATGAAAGGATCAACGAAGGGAGGAAACGAGTAGATGTTGGCAATATGAAATGATACTAAACATTTCGATCGCATTTAGAAGGATAAAAAAATGCCCGTTATCCACAAAAACCCACGTATTTCCCTTTTTTGTGCATTCTAAATAGCAAAAAACTGCTAGTACCCGGCAGCCAACATTATAGGCAATGGGGATGTAATCTATGTCGCCTATAAAGCCCTCTTAAAACCTCCAACACTGTTTTATAAACAAACCCCGTTTCCATATAAGTTGGGAAATCATGTTAGATGTAAATATAAACGGAATACAAAGATTTGCTAATCATTTTCAACCCATATTCAGTTGAATATGCAACAAAGACAACATATTTTATGTTCAAACTGATAAACATTTTTTTTTTTATGCAAACAATCATTAACTTTAAAATTTGATGCCAGCAACACATGACAAAGAAGTTGGCAATGGTGGCGATAAATACTGATAAAGTTGAGGAATGCTCATCAAACACTTATGTGGAACATCCCACAGGTGTGCAGGCTAATTGGGAACAGGTGGGTGCCATAATTGGGTATAAAAACAGCTTCCCCAAAAATGCTCAGTCTTTCACAAGAAAGGATGGGGCGAGGTACACCCCTTTGTCCACAACTGCGTGAGCAAATAGTCAAACAGTTTAAGAACAACGTTTCTCAAAGTGAAATTGCAAGAAATTTAGGGATTTCAACATCTACGGTCCATAATATCATCAACAGGTTCAGAGAATCTGGAGAAATCACTCCACGTAAGCGGCATGGCCGGAAACCAACATTGAATGACCGTGACCTTCAATCCGTCAGACAGCACTGTATCAAAAACCGACATCAATCTATAAAGGATATCACCACATGAGCTCAGGAAGACTTCAGAAAACCACTGTCACTAAATGCAGTTTGTCGCTACATCTGTAAGTGCAAGTTAAAGCTCTACTATGCAAAGTGAAAGCCATTTATCAACAACATCCAGAAACGCCGCCGGCTTCTCTGGGCCCGAGATCATCTAAGATGGACTGATGCAAAGTGGAAAAGTGTTCTGTGGTCTGACGAGTCCACATTTTAAATTGTTTTTGAAAATATTCGACATCGAGGGGAAGCGAACCATCCAGACTCTTATCGACGCAAAGTACCTGGATTTGGTATGGTTCTGGTTCAAATGTGACCAGCCCTAGCCGATCGTCCAAGAGAGGGAGTTGATCATGATTGGAAAGGAAGTGTCAGAGCCGGTCAGAACAACACCACTCCTACACACAACCCTACAGACTTCTGGCTGTACAGGTCCTGAGGTGAGGCTGCTTCTAGTCCGTGGAACACTGACAGGGAAAAGACAACAAGCCACCTGGAAATGTTCTCTGAAATGTTGGCGGTGCTCAGATTTGACAATCACGAAACAAGACCTGCACAGCGTGTGACTGACTAAATGGCGGCAATCAGTCGGCGGAACAGCTGCCTCTCATGTACGGTACAAGCCCGGGTTGGGAAGTTTCTACGACTTTTGTAAAACACGACATAATAACCTGTAATATCAGATGATTTATTTCACCCCAAGTCTCTCCCAGCCCCCCACAAAAAACCCCCAAAAAACACCAACCGTGGATGAAGTGCTGACTGTCCTGAGTCGGGACCCAAGGTGGACCGCATTGCCTGTGCATCAGTTGGGGACATCTCTATTATGTTAGATCCACTATGGACTGGACTCTCACTATTATGTTAAATCCACTACGGACTGGACTCTCACACTATTATGTTAGATCCACTATGGACTAGACTCTCACTATTATGTTAAATCCACTACGGACTGGACTCTCACACTATTATGTTAGATCCACTATGGACTAGACTCTCACACTATTATGTTAGATCCACTATGGACTGGACTCTCACACTATTATGTTAGATCCACTATGGACTAGACTCTCACACTATTATGTTAGATCCACTATGGACTAGACTCTCACACTATTATGTTAGATCCACTATGGACTAGACTCTCACACTATTATGTTAGATCCACTATGGACTGGACTCTCACTATTATGTTAAATCCACTACGGACTGGACTCTCACACATTATGTTAGATCCACTATGGACTAGACTCTCACAATATTATGCTAGATCCACTATGGACTGGACTCTCACGATATTATGTTAGATCCACTATGGACTCGACTTTCACTATTATGTTAAATCCACTACGGACTGGACTTTAACACTATTATGTTAGATCCACTATGGACTGGACTCTCACTATTATGTTAGATCCGCTATGGACTGGACTCTCACTATTATGTTAGATCCACTATGGACTGGACTCTCACTATTATGTTAGATCCACTATGGACTGGACTCTCACTATTATGTTAAATCCACTACGGACTGGACTCTCACACTATTATGTTAGATCCACTATGGACTAGACTCTCACTATTATGTTAAATCCACTACGGACTGGACTCTCACACTATTATGTTAGATCCACTATGGACTAGACTCTCACACTATTATGTTAGATCCACTATGGACTGGACTCTCACACTATTATGTTAGATCCACTATGGACTAGACCCTCACACTATTATGTTAGATCCACTATGGACTGGACTCTCACTATTATGTTAAATCCACTACGGACTGGACTCTCACACATTATGTTAGATCCACTATGGACTGGACTCTCACAATATTATGCTAGATCCACTATGGACTGGACTCTCACGATATTATGTTAGATCCACTATGGACTGGACTTTCACTATTATGTTAAATCCACTATGGACTGGACTCTCACACTATTATGTTAGATCCACTATGGACTGGACTCTCACAATATCATGTTAGACCCGCTCGACATCCATTGCTTTCGGTCCCCTAGAGGGTGGGGGGTTGCCCACATCTGAGGTCCTCTCCAAGGTTTCTCATAGTCAGCATTGTCACTGGCGTCCCACTGGATGTGAATTCTCCCTGCCCACTGGGTGTGAGTTTTCCTTGCCCTTTTGTGGGTTCTTCCGAGGATGTTGTAGTCGTAATGATTTGTGCAGTCCTTTGAGACATGTGTGATTTGAGGCTATATAAATAAACATTGATTGATTGATTGATTGATTGATTCCGGTGCGCCCTACAGTCCGGAAAATACGGTACATACTGTAGTCAACTGCTAGCCACTTCTCAGCTGGGAAACCGAAAAAAAGTGTAACCCGGATGTGATCGGCAATAAAAATGCATAAATTAGCATTGGCCGATGTGACGCACTCTTGCCGTCGTCGTGCGGGTTCCACGGACCATCAAGGAAGGACATTGCTGAGCAGGTTTGACTCTTGTTTATTCTTTCAATAACACAAGCTTGTTTGCAGTCGGGTCGCTTTTCGGCTCCTTCTCCACTGCTCGCTCCTCGGTCGCTTTCAGCCGTCATCGTCGTCGCTGTCTACGGCTCGCTCTCTGTCGCTGTCTCTCTTCCGGTACTGCAACTCCTTCTGCCTCGATCTCTCCTCCTTCTCCCCTTTTATACACCGTGAGGAGATAAGTCGATTGTGTGCCGGTGCGCGTTCCACGCACCTGAATTAGTTCCGAGCACGCCCCGCCTCTCCGCTCAGCCGCATTCTCTGCCTCCTTGCCGCCATCTTGGGCAGGGCTCCAGCGTGTCCTGCCCCGCTGCTCGTTCGCCGGCTCTGCCGCTCTATAGACGATCACCTACTTTTTCCCGAACATCGGTCAATAATAATTAGTCAACACATTCCTATTAATAATTAATTTTTACGTTCCGGTGTGGCGTTGTTGACCACAAGATGCAGAGACGGCTGGTAGGGCGGATCTCGATTTCCACTTCTCACAATCATAAACATGTTATAATCAAAAAGAAAATATAATAATTATGAATGGACTGTGCAACGAGCTTGTAACGGTGAAACCGATGAGGAGCGTATGAGTGGAAAAATGCCTGGCCACAGGTGTATAAAATCAAGGACTTTGGCATTGAAACTGTTTCTACAAACATTTGTGAAAGATTGGGCTGCTCTCAGTAAATTCCAACGTGGAACTGTCATAGGATGCCACCTGTGCAACAAATCCATTCGTGTAATTTCCTTGCTCCGAAATATTCCAAAGTCAACTGTCGGCTTTATTATAAGAAAATGGAAGAGTTTAGGAACAACAGCAACTCAGTCACCAAGTGGTCGGCCACGTAAACTGACATAGAAGGGTCAGTGGATGCTGAAGCGCATAGTGCAAAGACTTTCTGTACAGTCAGTTGCTACAGAGCGCCAAACTTCATGTGACGTTCCAATTAGCCCACGTACAGCACGCAGAGATCTTCATGGAATGGGTTTCCATGGCCGAGCAGCTGCATCTAAGCCATACATCAACAAGTCCAATGCAAAGCGTCGGGTGCAGATGTGTAAAGCACGTCACCACTGGACTCTAGAGCAGTGGAGACGCCTTCTCTGGAGTCATAAATCACGCTTTTCCATCTGGCAATCTAATAGACGAATCTGGGTTTGGCGGTTGCCAGGAAAACGGTACATTTTGTACTGCATTGTGGTGAGTGTGAAATTTGGTGGAACAGGAGTTATGGTGTAGGGTTGTTTTTCAGGAGTTAGCTCCAGTGAAAGGAACTTTGAATGCTCCAGGATACCCAAACATTTTGGACAATCCCATGCTCCCAAATTTGTGGGAACAGTTTGGAGCGGGCCCATTCCTGTTCCGAAATGACTTGTGCACCAGTGCACAAAGCAAGGTCCATAAAGACATGGATGCCAGAGTCTGGTGTGGATGAACTTGACTGGCCTGCACAGAGTCCTGACCTGAACCCGATACAACACTTTTGGGGTGAATTAATACGGAGACTGAGAGCCAGGCCTTTTCGACATCACGCTTTTGGAAAAATGGTCGAAAATTCCACTCTGCAACCTTGTGGACAGCCTTCCCAGAAGAGTTGAAACTGTAATAGCTGCGAAAGACATAATATTGAACCCCACGGGTTAGGAATGGGATGGAAATTCATGTTCATATGTGAGTCAAGGCAGGTGGCCAAATACTTTTGGCAATATAGTGTAAATCAAAATAGTTGTGATTATCATTTTCGCAATAATCGCCCAGACCTAACGGTAGGCAAAGTGCAGGTAAAAATGTTAATGACAAAACAAAAATAGTGCAACAGAGAAGTGCTGAGGAGGCACAGAGAAAGCGATCAATTAATTAAAGTGTATTTATTTATTTTTAATCAATCAATGCGACATGGAGGTACAAAGCAAAAAAAAAAAAAAAAAGCACAAAAACGAGGCAATGATTCAACACCCTTCCAGAGGACTGGGCTGGCATATATAAAGCATCTTGATTGGCAACTAGGGACAGGCGTGTCCTGGTTGCCAATCAGAGGCAGGTGGGACCAGAGAAGCGCTAACAGGAAATGGGACCGGAAAATAAGAGCACTCGACAGGCAAAAAACAATCATGACACGTAATCTTTGTTTGGGTCTAGTGTTGTAACGATACCAATATTTTGGTATTGGTACTAAAATTATTTTGATACTTTTTTGGTGCTTTTCTGAATAAAGAGCACCACAAGACTATTTATCTTTTAGTAGTAAGTAATCAAACAAAGGCTCCTAATTAGTCTGCTGACATATGCAGTTACATATTTATTTACCTATTATTTTGTCAACATTATTAAGGACAAGCGGTAGCAAATTAATTATTAATCTACTCGTTCATTTACTGTTAATATATGCTTACTTTCTCTTTTAACTATCTACACTTCTGTTAAACTGAAATAATCAATTATTCTTCTGTGTTTTGATACTTTGCATTAGTTTTGGATGATACCACACATTTAGGTATCAATCCGATACCAAATTGTTACACGATCAAACATTTTTCATATTCCGAGTCCTCATGTGTCCAGGGACATATTTCCTGACTTTATAATCATAATTTAAATTGTTTTTAAATGAAAGAAGATGTTGTGATGCCAACAAATATCGACCTAATCATAGTAGTATCGACTAGATGCCTGTATTTGATATCATTACAGCTGATCCACCCATGGCGTTTGTTTACATTTTGTGTAGTGAAGCATGTTTAGCTATTCCTCGTCCTGCAGGGATGATACTTGTAAAAAACATACTTTATTTGTCGCCGTGGAGACGAGGATTAGTGATTTAGAAAGTAGCTAAAAATACTGCCGACGGCGGATGGATGTTTTTGAGGGCATTCCAGTGTTATAACTTCACCTTTATCTTTACTTTTTTAACCCAAAATGCGTCCCTTTTCCCATTTCTGTCCACACACTGTAAGTACTCTGTGATTGTGCGCTGCCGAACATGCTCCTCTGATCGTAAAACCAGCAATGACACAATGTGACTTTGACACGGGCGCTAATTATTTTAAAACCTCTTCTCACTCCGGGGCTTACCAAAGGCATGCGGTAAATTTAGGCCTGCGCTTATAAATTTGAGTGTGATGTAAGGATATCATCATGAAAAGCACATTTAATAAACAAATTGTTATTATGGTCTTACCTTTACTTATAAATGAAGTCCATGCGCAGCTCCTGCTGATCAAAAGCATCGATAACTTGTTTATAGAAGTCTTCCTTATCTTTCTTCAGTTTTAAAAGTCTCTGTCTCGATGGAGATCTTCCTTTATTACCTCCTGCTTTGATTGAAAGTCCAGTTTAGAAAACTGTTTTATTTTAGATATGTAATCCTCCATGTTAAAAGTGCAAGCAAGAGGAAAAAATTAACAATCGCTGCTCACTCTTGATTGAAATCAGCCTCCTCCATTTTGAAAATTATGACAGGTGAAGTGTCACTCGTGACGTGACGAGTTTGACCCTGTGGAAATTCTAGACATGCGTTAATAAAAATAATATTTTGCGAAATGAGTTTGACCCGGCAGTAATTCTAGGCAGGCGCATACTATATACCTGGCGGCAATTCAAGGAAATACGGTATTTTGGTGATTTTTCCCAAAAAGGGTGAATATATGCTGAAAGGCTCCACACAATGGAGAAAGGAATCAAGAAGAGAAGTAAAAAAAAAAGTGTGTTCGCAGGCGACTTTTAGCAGAATCTCCACGTCGAAACCATGATGACCTCATTACTTCTGCAGCTTTTCCTTTTACAAAAGCGGCAATGCACGGGGATAATAAAGCTTAAGACCGGTGCTGGTGTCAAAAGTGTAAACAGGCTTTGGTCTTTTTTTTTTCTGCTGAATTGTGTCCAGAAGGCATTTTTGCACTATTAGGGGAAGGGAAGTCTGAAAAGGCTGTGAACAGTAACGACACAACTATTGACCATTTTAGTATTGATAATTCCCAATCCAGGCGATGTTTATTTATCCTAAACCAGGGGTGCCCACACTTTTTCTGCAGGCGAGCTACTTTTCAATTCACCAACTCGAGGGGATCTACCTCATTTATATATATCATTTATATTTATTTATTTATGAAAGAGACATTTTTGTAAACAAGTTAAATGTGTTTAATGATAATACAAGCATGTGTAACACATATAGATGTCTTTCTTTCACGAAGACAAGAATATAAGTTGGTGTATTACCTGATTCTGATGACTTGCATTGATTGGAATCAGACAGTAATGATGATAACGCCCACATTTTCAAATGGAGGAGAAAAAAAGTTGTCCTTTCTGTACAATACCACATGAAAGTGGTTGGTTTTTGGCATCTAATTCATCCAGCTTCCATACACTTTACAAGAAAAACATTGGCGGCAAATTCCGTAGCTTGCTTGATTGACATTCACGGCACCCGAGGGTCTTGTGAGATGACGCTGGCTGCTGCCGGTTCATTATTATGAAAAAATGACAGAGAGGAAGGCGAGAAACACTTTTTATTTCAACAGACCTTCGCGCCGTCCCTTCCGTCAAAACTCTAAAGGCCGACTGCACATTTCCTATCTTCACAATAAAAGCCCTGCTTCATGCTGCCTGCGCTAACAAAATAAGAGTCTCAGAAAGCTGGCGTACACAAGTGATGTGCACGCCAGCTTTCTGAGGGATCGCTTGTGCATGCCAGTTTTCCGAGACTCTGTATTTAGTTAGCGCAGGCAGCATGAAGCAGGGCTTTTATTGTGAAGATAGGAAATGTGCAGTCGGCCTTTAGAGTTTTGACGGAAGGTACGGCGCGAGAGTCTGTTGAAATAAAAAGTGTTTCTCGCCTTCCTCTCGGTCATATTTTCATAATAATGATCTTGCAGCAGCCAGCGTCATCTCACAAGACCCTCCGGTACCGTGAATGTCATTTAAGTGACGTCTTGGTGAAGATTGATGATCACTCATTTTTAGGTCTATTTTTTTTAAAAGCCTGGCTGGAGATCGACTGACACACCCCCCGCGGTCGACTGGTAGCTCGCGATCGACGTAATGGGCACCCCAGTCCTAAACAAATGTGAAAAAAAACATCACAACTCGTCAGCATCAAGCGAACGTTGCGGTTCTTGTTTTCATATGCAGAACACGTTCCCTGCACAGGTTTTGCCCCCGGGGCCAAAATCACTCCAGTCAAGTAAAATAAGCCATTTTTTGCAGCGTGTTTTTTTTTGGGGGGGGAGATTAGACCGACGTGAACTTAAGTGTCATTTCGCCGACGAACGCGGCCCGCTGATAGGAAGTGAAGAACGCGGTTGTTTTCGTTCAAACATTCATGAGTCATCCGCGCCACTTTATCGGATCGTGCCATTATAGTCGTGCAGCTCGGGGCGGCGTGCATACATATATCTGCTCTTTTTTTTTGGACAATATGATTGTTTACTTGGCACTGTGGGGAAATAAGGTGGCGACGGAATATCAGCGTTTGACAAATATAAGCATGACTACCATGTTTAATATAGGAAACTATACAGAAGAAACTATACACAATATACCAGGGGTCACCAACGTAAGGACCAGATGAGTCGCCCGCTGGCCTGTTCTAAAAATAGCTCAAACAGCAGCTGTGGAGAGGCGGATCCGACGATCCGACAGAGAGGCAGGGCATGGCGGCGAGGAAGTGGGGATGGCGAGCGAGCGGCGAGGCGGGGCGACGTCACAAACAAGATCAGGCGTGTGGATCGCGCACCTGTACACGATTAACGTATCTCCTCTCGCTGTATAAATGGGGAGAAAGAGGAGAGAACGGGGCTGGTGATGGTGCGGAGCGAGAAAAACACAACGACGGAGACAAGAAGAGGAGGTCTGAAGTACGTGCTGCTGAAAAGCAGATGGCGGAGCAAACAGGAGAGGGAGACGGGAGACGCAGCGGAAACATGACCTGACCGCAGACAAGCTTGTGTGGGAAAATAGAGCAAGTCAAATCTGCTCGAAGTCATGTCCTTCCTTGGTGGTCCATGGAACCCGCAAGATGACGGCGAAAGTCCGTCACAGCAGCACTTACCAGTGAGCTGCCTCTATTTTTTAAATTGTATTTATTTACTCTCAAGCTGGTCTCGCTTTGCTCGGCGTTTTTAATTCTAAGGGAGACAAAACTCAAATAGAATTTGAAATTCCAAGAAAATAGTTTTAAGACTTGGTCTTCACTTGTTTAAATAAATCCATTTATTTTTTTACTTTAATTCTTATAAGTTTCAGAAAGACAATTTTAGAGGAAAAATACAACCTTAAAAATTATTTGAGGATTTTTAAACACATATACCTTTTTACCTTTTAAATTCATTTGTCTTCTTTCCTGACAATTTAAATACATTTTCAAGTAAATTTATGTTTTTAAATGTAAAGAATAATAAATAAATTTTAATTTAATTCTTCATTTTAGCTTCTGTTTTTTTCAATGAAAAATATTTGTGAAATTTTTCTTCAAACTTATTATGACTAAAATTAAAAAAAAATCTAGAAAATCTGTAGAATCAAATTTAAATCTTATTTCAAAGTCTTTTGAATTTCTCTTAAAATGTTTGTTCTGGAAATTCTAGAAGAAATAATGATTTGTCTTTGTTAGAAATATAGCTTGGTCCAATTTGTTATATATTCTAACAAAGAGCAGATTGGATTTTAACCTTTTTAAAACATGTCATCAAAATAATTTTAATCAGGAAAAATTACTAATGATGTTCCATAAATTATGTTTTTAATTAGGTAGTTTTTCTCTTCTTTTTTTCGGGTGAATTTTGAATTTTAAAGAGTCAAAACATAACTTATGGAACATCATTAGTAATTTTTCCTGATAAAGATTATTTTGATGACATGTTTTAAATAAATTAAAATCCAATCTGCACTTTGTTAGAATATATAACAAATTGGACCAAGCTATATTTCTAACAAAGACAAATCATTATTTCTTCTAGAATTTCCAGAAACATTTTTTATAGTTTTTCTTTTCTTTTTTTCAGGTGAATTTTGAATTTTAAAGAGTCTAAATTGAAGATAAACTATGTTTCAAAATTTAATTTTCATTTTTTGGTGTGTTTTTTCCTCTTTTAATTAAGTGTTTTTTTCATTATCTATTCCGTAAAAGGAAAAAAAATATACGACCGAATGACAGACAGAAATACTCTTTTTTTTATTTATTTATTTATCTGTTTCTATATATGTATATATTTTGAGAAATCATTAGTGTTTCCACAAAAATAAATATAATTAATCAATCAATCAATCAATCAATCAATGTTTACTTATATAGCCCTAAATCACTAGTGTCTCAAAGGGCTACACAAACCACTACGACATCCTCGGTAGGCCCACATAAGGGCAAGGAAAACTCACACCCAGTGGGACGTCGGTGACAATGATGACTATGAGAACCTTGGAGAGGAGGAAAGCAATGGATGTCGAGCGGGTCTAACATGATACTGTGAAAGTTCGATCCATAATGGATCCAACACAGTCGCGAGAGTCCAGTCCAAAGCGGATCCAACACAGCAGCGAGAGTCCCGTTCACAGCGGAGCCAGCAGGAAACCATCCCAAGCGGAGGCGGATCAGCAGCGCAGAGATGTCCCCAGCCGATACACAGGCAAGCAGTACATGGCCACCGGATCGGACCGGACCCCCTCCACAAAGGAGAGTGGGACATAGAAGAAAAAAAAAGAAACGGCAGATCAACTGGTCTAAAAAGGGAGTCTATTTAAAGGCTAGAGTATACGAATGAGTTTTAAGGTGAGACTTAAATGCTTCAACTGAGGTGGCATCTCGAACTGTTACCGGGAGGGCATTCCAGAGTACTGGAGCCCGAAATGAAAAAGCTCTATAGCCCGCAGCCTTTTTTTGGGCTTTGGGAATCACTAATAAGCCGGAGTCCTTTGAACGCAGATTTCTTGCCGGGACATATGGTACAATACAATCGGCAAGATAGGATGGAGCTAGACCGTGTAGTATTTTATACGTAAGTAGTAAAACCTTAAAGTCACATCTTAAGTGCACAGGAAGCCAGTGCTGGTGAGCCAGTATAGGTATATATGTATGTATATATGTATATAAAGGTATATACAGTACAGGTATATATGTATGTATATATGTATATAAAGGTATATACAGTATAGGTATATATGTATGTATATATGTATATAAAGGTATATACAGTATAGGTATATATGTATGTATATATGTATATAAAGGTATATACAGTACAGGCGTAATGTGATCAAACTTTCTTGTTCTTGTCAAAAGTCTAGCAGCCGCATTTTGTACCAACTGTAATCTTTTATCATTAATAATCATTAATAATAACATAAAGTTAAAGGTAAATTGAGCAAATTGGCTATTTCCGGCAATTTATTTAAGTGTGTATCAAACTGGTAGCCCTTCGCATTAATCAGTACCCAAGAAGTAGCTTTTGCTTTCCAAAAGGTTGGTGACCCCTGCTATACATCATATACGATATAAATAATACGTTATTGTGGGTTTCTACACCAAAATTCGTCAATTTATTACAAACATTTGTATTACCATTTGCATACCAAATAGTTCAACACAGAAGTAGAGGAGGCTGCAAAATAAATGGAGCTATAGATTTGAGGCGGTATCGGCCATCCCGACTGCCTGGCACGGAGCGGCGACAGTATCTCCCTCCCATTGCTATCGGAATCTGTCACAGAGCTTTACTCCTCAATTCCAGCTCTCTGGAGTGCGGTGAGGAGACCGAGCACGAACTCCCCTGCACTCAGTCTCGTTCACGGGCAAAGCCATCATTCACTTGGTCATATTTGAATTAGATGTCTAGACATTGAGTTTTCCAAAACGCTGCACTTGCTTTCGTTGTCGGGCGGGTTTTTATCCTCGATCAGGGCGATAAAGCCCGAGAGAAGATCCAGGGCTCGAAGTGGAGGCGGGGTGCAAAATGGATGCTATCTGGAAGGGTGTCCTGGGAACTAGGGGGGGGGGCAAGACAGAAAGTTTCGGGAAAACCGAAGAAACATTGCATCTGGAAATTGTGTTAGAAGTAAATATAAACAGAATACAATGCTTTGTAAATCATTTTCAACCCATTTTCAGTTGAATATGCTACAAAGACAACATATTTGATGTTCAAACTGATAAACTTTTTTTTTTTTTGCAAATAATCATTAACTTTAGAATTTGATGCCAGCAACACGTGACAAAGAAGTTGGGAAATCTGGCGATAAATACTGATAAAGTTGAGAAATGCTCATCAAACACTTATTAGGAACATCCCACAGGTGTGCAGGCTAATTGGGAACAGGTGGGTGCCATGATTGGGTATAAAAACAGCTTCCCAAAAAAATGCTCAGTCTTTCACAAGAAAGGATGGGGCGAGGTACACCCCTTTGTCCACAACTGCGTGAGCAAATAGCCAAACAGTTTAAGAACAACCTTTCTCAAAGTGCAATTGCAAGAAATTTAGGGATTTCAACATCTACGCTCCATAATATCATCAAAAGGTTCAGAGGATCTGGAGAAATCACTCCACGTAAGCGGCATGGCCGGAAACCAACATTGAATGACCGTGACCTTCGATCCCTCCGACAGCACTGTATCAAAAACCGACATCAATCTCTAAAGGATATCACCACATGGGCTCAGGAACACTTCAGAAAAACACTGTCACTAAATACAGTTGGTCGCTACATCTGTAAGTGCAAGTTAAAACTCTACTGTGCAAAGCAAAAGCCTCTTATCAACAACATCCAGAAACGCCGCCGGCTTCTCTGGGCCCGAGATCATCTAAGATGGACTGATGCAAAGTGGAAAAGTGTTCTGTGGTCTGACGAGTCCACATTTTAAATTGTTTTTGGAGATTTTCAACTTCGTGTCATCCGGACCAAAGGGGAAGCGAACCATCCAGACTGTTATCGACACAAAGTTCAAAAGCCAGCATCTGTGATGGTATGGGGGTGCATTAGTGCCCAAGGCATGGGTAACTTACACATCTGTGAAGGCACCATTAATGCTGAAAGGTACATACAGGTTTTGGAACAACATATGCTGCCATCTAAGCGCCGTCTTTTTCATGGACGCCCCTGCTTATTTCAGCAAGACAAAACCAAGCCACATTCAGCACGTGTTACAACAGCGTGGCTTTGTAAAAAAAAGAGTGCGGGTACTTTCCTGGCCCACCTGCAGTCCAGACCTGTCTCCCATCAAAAATGTGTGGTGCATTGCGGCATAGCTCGGTTGGTAGAGTGGCCGTGCGAGCAACTTGAGGGTTACAGGTTCGATTCCCACTTGTGCCATCCTAGTTACTGCCGTTGTGTCCTTGGGCAAGACACTTTACCCACCTGCTCCCAGTGCCACCCACACTGGTTTAAATGTAAGTTAGATATTGGGTGTCACTATGTAAAGCGCTTTGAGTCACTTGAGAAAAGTGCTATATAAATATAATTCACTTCACTTCAATTCACTTCACATTATGAAGCGTAAAATGCGACAGCGGAGACCCCGGACTGTTGAACGACTGAAGCTCTACATAAAACAAGAATGGGAAAGAATTCCACTTTCAAAGCTTCAACAATTAGTTTCCTCAGTTCCCAAACGTTTATTGAGTGTTTTTAAAAGAAAAGGTGGTGTAACACAGTGGTGAACATGCCCTTTCCCAACTACTTTGGCATGTGTTGCAGCCATTAAATTCTAAGTTATTATTTGCAAAAAATAAAAATAAAGTAGTGAGTTAGAACATCAAATATGTTGTCTTTGTAGCATATTCAACTGAATATGGGTTGAAAAGGATTTGCAAATCATTTTATTCTGTTTATATTTACATCTAACACAATTCCCCAACTCATATGCAAACAGGGTTTGTAGTTATACAGTATAATACAGTATCTAATGACTATTCAAATTTAGGCAGAAAAAAAAAGATTCTGGGTACAGAATAGAAACAACTCAACACAAGGTCAAATCCTGCATGTTCCAGCGACCTTCAGTGGGAGAATTATAATTTCAGCAGCAAGACTCCCTTTTGGGATCGTTTTCCTTTTCATGAGCTTCATATATATGTGCATCCGTTATGGAGAAGGACAACAATAAAAGTTAGCAATAACTGGCCGCTGTAACTTTGAAGAAGTGTTTTGTTGCTGCATAATGCGGCTACAGGCTAAAATACAGTAAGACTGCCGGTTATTGCATCCTATCAACAAAATAAAAGACTGCAGTGCGAAGGAATGCTTGAGCTAAATTACCACCCGACTGAGCATGTGATGTTGGCATCGGTCATTAAGTGTTGCACGTTCATGAGTATCCTCAAAAAGAATACACTTTTACTCTGGAACACAACCAGCAGACTATTTACAATTTTTAAATTCAATTAGTTCTGTGAAACAGTGTCAGAATAGATCCAAATCGATTTAAATTCCAATTTAATTTAAGTCCACTGACGGATCTTAGTTGAGAATCGACGCTACTTTGTATTAGAAATGGCAACAGCGGATGATGCATGTGCATGTACGAGCCAGTCTGCCCCACAACAAGAGGATAGAGAAAAAGAAGGAACTTATTGAGTACAACTTTGGACTACATCTGGATGTGCAAAGTTCTTTGGATAAAAACACTGACATGAGTAATGCAAAATACACTTGTGAATAAAAACACTGACATGAGTAATGCAAAATACACTTGTGAATAAAAACTCTGACATGAGTAATGCAAAATACACTTGTGAACGACTCTTGCCGTCATCATTTAGGTTCCATGGACCACTCAGGAAGGACATTGCTTTGAGCAGGGTTGACTTCTTTGTTTCTTTTAAATAAAGCTTTGTCTTCAGGTCAGATCGCTTTTCAGCTGCTACTCTCCACTGCTCGCTCACGGTCCGCTTTTCAGCCGCCGTCGTCGTCATCCTCGTCTGCTCGTTGCCTCCACTCCTCGGTCGCTGCTGCGGGCTCTCCTCCTCCTTCTCGACGCTACTTTGTATTAGAAATGTCAACAGCGGATGATGCATGTGCGTGTACGAGCCAGTCTGCCCCACAACAAGAGGCTGGATAAAAAGGAGGAACTTATTGAGTACAACTTTGGACTACATCTGGATGTGCAAAGTTCTTTGGATGAAGACTCTGACATGAGTAATGCAAAATACAGTTGTGAACGACTCTTGCCGTCGTCGTTTAGGTTCCATGGACCACTCAGGAAGGACATTGCTTTGAGCAAGTTTGACTTCATTTCTTTCAAATAAAGCTTTGTCTTCAGGTCAGATCGCTTTTCAGCTGCTACTCTCCACTGCTCGCTCACGGTCCGCTTTTCAGCCGCCGTCGTCGTCATCCTCGTCTGCTCGTTGCCTCCACTCCTCGGTCGCTGCCTCGGGCTCTCCTCCTTCTCGACGCTACTTTGTATTAGAAATGGCAACAGCGGATGATGCATGTGCGTGTACGAGCCAGTCTGCCCCAAAACAGGAGGATAGACAAAAAGAAGGAACTTATTGAGTACAACTTTGGACTACATCTGGATGTGCAAAGTTCTTTGGATAAAAACTCTGACATGAGTAATGCAAAATACACTTGTGAACGACTCTTGCCGTCGTCGTTCAGGTTCCATGGACCACTCAGGAAGGACATTGCTTTGAGCAGGTTTGACTTCATTTCTTTCAAATAAAGCTTTGTCTTCAGGTCGGTTTGCTTTTCAGCTGCTCCTCTCCACTGCTCGCTCACGGTCCGCTTTTCAGCCGCCGTTGTCCTCGTCTGCTCGTTGCCTCCGCTCCTCGGTCGCTGCTGCGGGCTCGCCTCCTCCTTCTGCCCCGTTCTCTCCTCCTTCTCCCCTTTTATATAGCGTGAGGAGAAATTTTAATTGTGTACTGGTGCACGATCCACGTACCTGCACTTGACTGCGCCGTCCCTCGACCGCATTCTCCGCCTCCTCACCGCCATCTTGGGCCGGGCTCCAGCGTGCCCTGCCCCGCTGCTTGTTCGCCGGCTCCGCCTCTCCCCAACACTATATTGCCAAAAGTATTTGGCCACCTGGTTCAACTTACATAACTTGAAGTGCCATCCCTTTTCTAACCAACAGACTTCAATAGGATGTCGGTTCACCTTTTGCAGCTATTACAGCTCCAACTCTTATGGGAAGGCTGTCCACAAGGTTGTGGAGTGTGATCACAGGAATTTTCCACCATTCTTCCAAAAGCGCATTGGTGAGGTCACACGCTGATGTTGTTCGAGAGGGCTTGGATGTCAGTCTCTGTTCTAATTCATCCCAAAGGTGTTCTATCGGGTTCAGGTCAGGACTCTGTGCAGGCCAGTCAAGTTCATCCACATCAGACTCTGTCATCCATGTCTTTATGGACCTTTTTTTGTGCACTGGGGCACAGTCATGATGGAAAAGGAAGGGGCCCGCTCCAAAGGTTGGGAGCATGGAATTGTCCAAAATGTTTTGGTATCCTGGAGCATTTAAAGCTCCTTTTACTGGAACTAATGACCCAAGCCCAATTCAACCCACACCATAATTCCTCCCCTGACCCCTCTCTGTCAGTTTACATGGCCTACCACTCCGTGGCTGAGTTGCTGTTGTTCCCTAACTCCTCCTTTTTCTTATAATAAATCCAACTTTTTGTGGCCCCTTTTATTTAAAAAAGTATCAAAATAATTTTGGTACTGGTACAAACTATAGAGAAGCATACAATAATTAGAGTTGCGTATAATTCTGCAAGGCAGAAGCGTGTTAGAAAGTATCCAGTAACAAACGTGTCCGCGTCGTTCAACTTACTGCATCATGAGCGCAACATAATGAACTATTGTGGTCACTAAGTGTCATCAAATAAAATTAACACTTTGCTTCAACTTTGTTTGCTTGCTTACTAATAAAAGACAAGTTGTCTAGTATGTTCACTATTTTATTTAAGGACAAACTTGCTTGCAATAAGAAACATGTTTAATGTACCCTAAGATTTTTTGTTAAAATAAAGCCCATCCATCCATACAATTATACCGTCTCTTTCAGGGTCGCGGGGGGGGGGGGACAGATCGCGGCGAGGATGCGGAGATGGCGAGCGAGCGGCGAGGCGGGGCGTGCCGGGAGCGACGCCACAAGCGAGATCAGGTGCGTGGATCGTGCACCTGGATAAAATTAATGATGAATCCTCGGCTGCAGAAGAAGTGACAACAAGCAGCAAGAGTGAGCAGCCATCGTTTATTTTCTCCTGTCGCTTGCACTTTTAACATGGAGGATTACATATCTAAAATAAAACAGTTTTCAAAACCGGACTTTCAATCGAAGCAGGAGGTAATAAAGGAAGATCTCCATCGAGACAGGGAGACTTTTAAAACTGAAGAAAGATAAGGAAGACTTCTATAAACAAGTTATCGATGCTTTTGATCAGAAGGAGCTGCGCATGGACTTCATTTATAAGTAAAGGTAAGACCATAATAACGTTTTTTTATTAAATGTGCTTTTCATGATGGTAGCCTTACATCAAACTCAAATATTTAAGCGCAGGCCTAAATTTACCGCATGCCTTTGGTGAGAAGCGGTTTTAAAATAATTAGCGCCCCGGCTGCAATTCAAGGAATTACGGTACTTCTGACCCAGCAGATTTGCTCACATTTTCAGCAGACGTATTATAAATTCATAAAAGAACCAAACTTCATGAATGTTTTTGGTGACCAACAATCAATCAATCAATCAATCAATGTTTACTTATATAGCCCTAAATCACTAGTGTCTCAAAGGGCTGCACAAACCACCACGACATCCTCGGTAGGCCCACATAAGGGCAAGGAAAACTCACACCCAGTGGGACATCGGTGACAATAATGATCCAGTGGGACGTCTGTGACAATAGTGATTATGAGAACCTTAGAGAGGAGGAAAGCAATGGATGTCGAGCGGGTCTAACATGATACTGTGAAAGTTCAATCCACAATGGATCCAACACAGTCGCGAGAGTCCAGTCCAAAGCGGGTCCAACTCAGCAGCGAGAGTCCCGTTCACAGCGGAGCCAGCAGGAAACCATCCCAAGCGGAGGCGGATCAGCACCGCAGAGATGTCGAGGCGGATCAGCAGCGCAGAGATGTCCCCAGCCGATACACAGGCAAGCAGTACATGGCCACCGGATCGGACCGGACCCCCTCCACAGGGGAGAGTGGGACATAGAAGAAAAAGAAAAGAAACAGCAGATCAACTGGTCTAAAAAGGGAGTCTATTTAAAGGCTAGAGTATACAAATGAGTTTTAAGGTGAGACTTAAATGCTTCTACTGAGGTGGCATCTCGAACTGTTACCGGGAGGGCATTCCAGAGTACTGGAGCCCGAACGGAAAACGCTCTATAGCCCGCAGACTTTTTTTGGGCTTTGGGAATCACTAACAAGCCGGAGTCCTTTGAACGCAGATTTCTAACAAGTGACCCCAAAGGGAATAAACAGTAGAAAAATGGTTGGATGGATGGAAGTATGTGCTCCAATCACTCTATCACAAAAAAATAAGAGTATAAAATTAATGGAAACTCAAGACAGACATGACATTATGTGTATGCACACTTTTGACTGTATTCCTCACACAATTGTCATCAGTTTCACTTTGATGGCCATCAGTAGCCTCGATGGAGACGAGGCAGCACCAGAGACACAAAGACCTGGAAAAGGGAGGAAGTTTCAGGAGCCCAATCCCCCACTCGACAGTGCCACCTGCTGGTCTTCTCCACCTCTGCCCTTTTTTCTGTCGCCCATCCTTTCCTCGTTAACATTCACCTCAAACGCCGCATGCTGTCTCTCTCTCACATGCATCACACGCCCACATGGCACATGTAATACATGCATGGACGGCAGCACGTCGACGTCCCGATCCGGCGCCCGCGTCCTTGAACCACCGTGATTCACTGCAAGCAGCTGGCTAAGCTTGCTCATGCAGAATATCAAAAAAAAACAACTAAATAGACAGTTTTTCTTCACCTTGTCCACCTATTTACCTCTACTTTGTCTCCAATGGCATTTTACTCAGACGTCCCCCTTTTTTATCACTCCTCTCACGCTTTTTGCCACCTCTTGCTTTGTCCTCCGACTCCCGCCGCCAAGTGCCACCACCCAAACTGGAAATAGCAGTGATGGATTACTAATGCGCGAGATGCACTGGGGGCGGAGAACTGGGTATTGTGTGTGTGTGTGTGTGTGTGTGAGTGTGTGTGTGTGTGTGTGTGTGTTCTGGCAATGCTGGCTTAATGGGGACATCGCTCTGTTTACACCAGAGGTCCCCAAACTACGGCCCCAGATGTCCAAAATCTGGCCTGCGGGAAGTCCGACGTTAAAAACAAAACAAAACAAAACGTTTTTTCATTATTATTATTTTTTAAATCTGTCCTTTCTAGTCCGTTTTCTACAATCTAAAAAATGCATTTTACCATTCGATAACGTAACAAGTGCGCTCTTTAAGTTAATTAGTGCGCAAGGAATATATAAATGTGTATGTGTGTGTATATGTATGTATAGTATATGTATATGTCTGTATGTTTGTATGTGTGTGTGTATAAATATTTATATGTATGTATGTATATAAAAACATGTACAAATAAACACACATATACATATAAACACACATACATATACATATTAACACAAATATATAATACATATACATATAAACACACATATACATACAAACACACATTTATATACATATAAACACACACTTATGTGAAGTGAATTGTGAATTATATTTATATAGCGCTTTTCTCTAGTTGCTCAAAGCGCTTTACATGGTGAAACCCAATATCTAAGTTACATTCAAACCAGTGTGGGCGGCACTGGGAGCAGGTGGGTCAAATGTCTTGCCCAAGGACACAACGGCAGTGACTAGGATGGCGGAAGCGGGAATCGAACCTGCAACCCTCAAGTTGCTGGCACGGCCACTCTACGAACCGAGCTATGCCGCCCCAATATATATAAAACATATATATATAAACACACACACACACATATATATATATATATATATATATATATATATATATATATATATGTATACATATATATATGTATATGTATATATATATGTATATGTATATATATATGTGTGTTTGTATATATATATATATATATATGTATATATAAGTAAATATGTGTGTATGTGTGTGTGTGTATATATATATATATATATATATATATATATATATATATATATATATATATATATATATATATATATATATACGTTTTAACCGCTTATTCCCTTTGGGGTTGCGGGGGGCGCTGTTGCCTATCTCAGCTACAATGGGGTGGTAGGCGGGGTACACCCTGGACAAGTCGCCACCTCATCGCAGTTTATACATATATATATATATATATATATATATATATAGCCCGGCCCCCAGCCAAATTGTTTTAACCCAATGCGGTCCCGTAGTCAAAAAGTTTGGGAACCCCTGGTTTACACACCTTTAGGGTACCTCTGACGGTATTTGCTGGCTTCTGACGACCATGTCATATTTAATGTATATATTTTTTTTTCTAAATGGTCCTCAGTAGTCACGTACAAATGTGTGTGAATTATGCAAAATTATTTAAATTTGGTCCGCATGAACCACATTAACTATTTTTTTCCCCCGGGGTCCACAGTAAGAATGATCAGCACATTACTTCTTTAATCCAGAGATTTAAAGATGTGTATGAGCTAATGATAACCAGTGTGTGTGTGTGTGTGTGTGTACGGTCAAATCTACCTAGCAACAGCGGTCGGTCCTCACAACTACAGAAGTAAAATATTTTTTTTACTTTGAGTGTTTTGCATTCTGAAGTGAATTTGCAACTCTCTACTCCCATCTAGTGCTAGATATGTATATTTTCATCATTCTAGCTATAGTGGAAAGGGGGGCCCTCACAACCTACTGACCAAACGAGGGTCCACACAAAGTAGGCAAGACATGTATACACGCGTGTGTGTGTGTGTGTGTGTGTGCGTGTGTGTGTGTGTGTGTGTGTGTGTCAGGCAATCAGAAGAACCCGCAGCAGGGAAAAATATCATGCAGCTAAATTAATGAGATGTCGCCTGATGTGACAGTTTGACCGTCAAAGCGCACACATGCAGTCGCGATCGAAAGTTGGCATACATTTGTAAAGAACATAATGTGAAGTGAAGTATATTATATTTATATAGCGCTTTTCTCAAGTGACTCAAAGCGCTTTGCATAGTGAACCCCAATATCTAAGTTACATTTAAACCAGTGTGGGTGGCACTGGGAGCAGGTGGGTAAAGTGTCTTGCCCAAGGACACAACGGCAGTGACTAGGATGGTGGAAGCGGGAATCGAACCTGCAACCCTTAAGTTGCTGGCACGGCTACTCTACCAACCGAGCTATACCGCCCCATGTCATGGCTGTCTTGAGTTTCCAATAATTTCTACATTTTTTTTTTGTAATAGAGTGATGAAGTTTGGTTCTTTTATGAATTTATGATAATAATAATATATTTTATTTGTAAAAAGTAGATTACATTGAGCAAACAACCTCAAAATGCTGCAGTGTATTAAAAAAATATATAATAATAATAAAAAGATAATAAAAATAAATACAAATAAAAACTAGAACAGCCTAATAGCTATAACTAGTATGCATGTATCTATAAAAAGGTTTTTTTTTTTAAAGAAAGGGTTTATAAGCCTTTTTTAAAAGCATTCACCGTCTGTGGTACCCTCAGGTGGTCAGGGAGAGTGTTCCACAGACTGGGAGCGGCGGAGCATAACGCCCAGTAGGTTTGTCCTTGGAGGTTGGAAGAGGTTAGCCTGTTTGGAGCGGAGGTGTCGTGTGGAGGACTTGGGGGTGAGTAGTTCCTTGAGGTTGATGGGGGCATATCCATGGAGGCACTGGTGGGTTAGTAAGGAGACTTTTTATTCAATCCTAAGTGGAACAGGAAGCCAGTGAAGGCTTATTATGGGTCTACTGAAAATGTTAGCAAATGTGTTGGGTCAAAAGTATACATACAGCAATGTTAATATTTGCTTACATGTCCCTTGGCAAGTTTTACTGCAATAAGGCGCTTTTGGTAGCCATCCACAAGCTTTTGGTTGAGTTTTTGACCACTCCTCTTGACAAAAATGGTGCATTTCAGCTAAATGTGTTGGTTTTCTGACATGGACTTGTGTCTTCAGCATGGCCCACACATCTAAGTCAGGACTTTGGGAAGGCTATTCTAAAACCTTCATTCTAGCCTGATTCAGCCATCCCTTTACCACTTTATATGTGTGTTTGGGGTCACAACTTACTTGGCAAGGCATGAGTTAAACACTTAGCATAAACTACGGCATTGCAGGACACAAACAATGATGCCAGGACGACTGACTGGCAAAGACAGGCTTAAATATGTCTCTTGATTAGAGCCAGGTGAGCGTCCCGAACACCAGCGGCAAGTGAAAATTACAAGTAGCCGTTGTAACCAAACCAAACTCAGGTGTCAAACAAGAACTAAAAAAGTCCAAAACTAACAGAACATAACAAAAACATGACCACGAATCATGACAGGCATGTTCCATTTGCGCTGGAAAGTCGGAATTTTATAGTTTCTGCTTGGAATTTCAACCGGAAAGCACCTCAAGGTTGGGTTTTCGTTCTCGGAAAGTTGGAGCATTCTCACCAAAGACATCAACTTATCCGTTATTAGAACTTCTGATTGATTTTTCTCACAATAAATCAGCTATATACGATATTTTAGTCGAAACTTACAGGGTTCACTGTGGCATTTGCTAGGCCAACTAGTAATAAGTCAGGGGGGCTCGTAACCCGATATTTAGCTTGCAACCTAAAGCAGAACAATTAGCCAAGAGACAGCTCATATCGTGGAAAGCTGGTACGAAGCTGCGAAATGTATACGTACGTATGTAAGTATGTTGTAGTAAAACATAACTTCTTTAAATCGGTCAAAAATCCAGCAAGAGATTACTAATTAACTAGTCTCATGCATAATTTAAAAATTCACTTTGAAAAAGACCCTGATATATTGACATACTATTGGCAAAATATCCTCCAGGAACAGTTTTTAAAACGTTTTATCTGAATGCACATAATTTATTTAATCAAAACTCTGTAACAGTTTTATCCGAAGTCCCATAAAGATGTATTTTGGAGTAAAATATGCCGGTAAGCACACCAGTCAAAGTCTCTTCGTAGATTTTAGATGAGATCTGCACCAGCGGCCCCCGTGACCCCAAAGGGAATAAAGGGTAGAAAATGGATGGATGGATGTATATACAAACCCCGTTTTTCCATATGAGTTGGGAAATTGTGTTAGATGTAAATATAAACAGAATACAATGATCTGCAAATCATTTTCAACTCATATTCAGTTGAATATGCTACAAAGACAACATATTTGATGTTCAAACTGATTAAAACATTTTTTTCTGCAAATAATCATTAACTTTACAATTTGATGCCAGCAACATGTGACGAAGAAGTTGGGAAAGGTGGCAATAACTACTAATAAAGTTGAGGAATGCTCATCAAACACTTATTTGGAACACCCCACAGGTGTGCAGGCTAATTGGGAACAGGTGGGTGCCATGATTGGGTATAAAAACAGCTTCCCAAAAAATGCTCAGTCTTTCACAAAAAAAGGATGGGGCGAGGTACACCCCTTTGTCCACAACTGCGTGAGCAAGTAGTGAAAGAGTTTAAGAACAACGTTTCTCAAAGTGCTATTGCAAGAAATTTAGGGGTTTCAACATCTACGGTCCATAATATCATCAAAAGGTTCAGAGAATCTGGAGAAATCACTCCACGTAAGCGGCATGGCCGGAAACCAACATTAAATGACCGTGACCTTCGATCCCTCAGATGGCACTGTATCAAAAAACAACATCAATCTCTAAAGGATATCACCACATGGGCTCAGGGAACACTTCAGAAAACCACTGTTACTAAATACAGTTTGTCCGGGAAGCGAACCATCCAGACTGTTATTGACGCAAAGTTGAAAAGTCAGCATCTGTGATGGCATGGGGGTGCATTAGTGCCCAAGGCATGGGTAACTTACACATCTGTGAAGGCACCATTAATGCTGAAAGGTACATACAGGTTTTGGAACAACATATGCTGCCATCTAAGCTCCATCTTTTAAATGGACGCCCCTGCTTATTTCAGCAAGACAATGCCAAAACACATTCAGCATGTGGTACAACAGCGTGGCTTCGTAAAAAAAAGAGTGCGGGTACTTTCCTGGCCCGCCTGCAGTCCAGACCTGTCTCCCATGGAAAATGTGTGGCGCAATATGAAGCGTAAAATACGACAGCGGAGACCCCGGACTGTTGAACGACTGAAGCTCTACATAAAACATGAATGGGAAATAATTCCGCTTTCAAAGCTTCAACAATTAGTTTCCTCAGTTCCCAAACGTTTATTGAGTGTTGTTAAAAGAAAAGGTGATGTAACACAGCGGTGAACATGCCCTTTCCCAACTACTTTGGCACGTGTTGCAGCCATGCAATTCTAAGTTAATTGTTATTTGCAAAAAAAAACAAGGTTTATGAGTTTGAACATCAAATATGTTGTCTTTGTAGTGCATTCAACTGAATATGGGTTGAAAAGGATTTGCAAATCATTGTATTCTGTTTATATTTACATCTAACACAATTTCCCAACTCATATGGAAACGGGGTTTGTATATGTTTTTATAAATGTGTATATATATATGTGTATATATCTATGTATGTATGTACAGTATGTATATATGTATGTATATCTACATATACTCCAAATATATATATCCATCCATCCATCCATCCATCCATCCATCCATTTACTACCGCTTATTCCCTTTCGGGGTTGCGGGGGGCGCTGGCGCCTATCTCAGCTACAATCGGGCGGAATGCGGGGTAGACCCTAGACAAGTCGCCACCTCATCACAGGGCCAACACAGATAGACAGACAACATTCACATTCACATCCATCCATCCATTTTCTACCGCTTATTCCCTTTCGGGGTCGCGGGGGGCGCTGGCACCTATCTCAGCTACAATCAGGCGGAAGGCAGTGTACACCCTGGACAAGTCGCCACCTCATCGCAGGGCCAACACAGATAGACAGACAACATTCACACACTAGGGCCAATTTAGTGTTGCCAATCAACCTATCCCCAGGTGCATGTCTTTGGAAGTGGGAGGAAGCCGGAGTACCCGGAGGGAACCCACGCATTCACGGGGAGAACATGCAAACCCCACACAGAAAGATCCCGAGCCTGGAATTGAACCCAGGACTGCAGGACCTTCTTATTGTGAGGCAGACGCACTAATCGCTCTGCCACCGTGAAGCCCTATATATATATATATATATATATATATAATATATATATATATATATATATATATATATATATATATATATATATATATATATATATATATATATATATAAAATATATAATGTATGTATATATATATATATATATATATTTTCTACATATTTTTTGGGCCAAAAATATGTAGAATGTGCTTTTAATTTTTTTAGTGAAGCTGTCATATTTAAAGTACAATGTGAAGGGATGACTGTCGTCTTTGAAATGGCTTCCATGGCAGTTGCAAGCCATTTGAAAAGGTGTGTATTGATGAAATGATTAAATAAATTAAACAGAATGTGCATTTGTAAAAAGCCGTGCAGCACTTCTACTTTCCTCCATGTTTTCAAGAACTGACAGAGGTTAATAAGTCATTGCATTTTTACAATAAATGCAGTCGTGCACAACCGCCCTCCGATAGGTTTATCTCCATTTTCCCTCGTTATCTCAAGTCAATCATCGAGCTCCACTCACAGCATTCCCCCCCGTTTTCAAACTCGACGGACACGGGCTGAGTGGAGACTTGTTAAATATGCAGCGTTGATAAGCGTCACCATTTCTGTGATTTTCATAATTGTCATCCGCTGCAAGACAAGATTGCATCAAGCGCTATAAATTGGTTTCACTGTGTAACTGCAGAGGAGGTCATCTTTTAAAGAACAGCTTGATACCATACCGCATTTTTTTTTTTTGCAGCATCCATTGAGGTACCGATTATTTATGACCTGTAAACGGAGCTCGACACTGCCATTAAAGAGCCCCTTTCCCACAGTGACCCGGAATTTTGAAAAATCCTCGATAATTCCTTGTTTAGGCCTTTTTTTATTTAAATTCCCTGCAACATTCTGAACATCCCTCCTTCACTTACTGTACAATGTCTGCTGCCATCCATGGGGGGGACCGTTTTGCATGAAAAAGCGCATAAAATAATTTAAATTATTGAATATCTGCCTTTCTTACTCCATCACTGTTTTACGGCTCAGACTCTTGCCGCTGCTGCACATCCATCTGTGCGCTCCAGTGACACAAACAATGATGCCAGAACGACTGACTGGCAAAGACAGGCTTAAATTATGTCTCTTGATTAGAGCCAGGTGAGCATCCCGAACACCAGCGGCAGGTGAAAATTATAAGTAGCCGTTCCAACCAAACCAAACTCAGGTGTCGGACAGGAACTAAAAAAGTCCAAAACTAACAGAACATAACAAAAACATGACCACAAATCATTTCAGGCGTGTTCCATTTGTTTCTACTTGGAACTTCAACCAGAAAGCACCTCAAGGTTGGATTTTCGTTCTTGGAAAGTGAAAATCAGAAGTAGCCGTTGCAACCAAACCAAACTCAGGTACCCTCCACGCGGCTGCAATCAATTGGAAATAAGTACACCTGCCTAGGATGAACAAGCTGCCTTCTTAAGCCCAGAAAACCTGCCCTGCCGTGCCGGAGTATAGTCTTTTGTTCCTTTGTAAGCATCCCGTGTCTGGCTTCTATTCCCCGAATTCGCTCTTCCCGTGTTTCCGTTGTGTCTGATGTTCCTGTTGTCTTCCCGCAGCTCTTCCCATGTTTTCTCCCGTGATCCCTTGTTGATTCCCTTGCCTCCCGGACTGCCCTTTTGGATTCTCGACCTTCCCTTTGGACACGTTTCTCTCAACGCCTCTCACTCGCCGTGGATCATCTGCCAGCCCCCACGGACGTCCGTGTTCCTTCGCTCTCGTTCAACATTTACGGTAACACTCAACAACTAATCTACTCACATCGTCTTACACCATACACACTCTTGGATTTTTGTCACGCTCCATTTCCCTGGTTAGTTTAATTCCATCCATCCATTTTCCTACCGCTTATTCCCTTTTTGGGGTGGCGGGGGCCGCTGGCGCCTATCTCAGCTACAATCGGGCGGAAGGCGGGGTACACCCTGGACAAGTCGCCACCTCATCGCAGGGCCAACACAGATAGACAGACAACATTCACACGCATATTAGTGTTTTTTTATTATTTTTATTATGTATGAATAATAAATACTTAGAACTATACAACTCTCTAGTGTCTGTTATCGTCACCTCCCCTCAGTCCTTAGTAAAACACGACACACTGATTTTTTTTCCGAATAGCTCATTGTCCCCTGTGGTGCACGGTGATAGTGCTGGGCTTGTAAACAGCCGTTGTGTGTTTAAAAACTCTGTATAAGACTTGTCAGGAAGCTTTACAATTTTTGTTTTATGTTCAATTTGCACAAACAAAACTCTTATTTAAAATTGGCGCAGTTATACTTTGTTTCTGCTAAACTTCTACATATTGAGCAGGACATTCAACATGTCCTTTGTAATAGTTTTAAGTCGATTTAGCAGTATCACAGCCGTGTCGATTCAAAAGCCCATAAAGATTTGAATTTATTTAGTTATTCCGGCAGACACTTCATCACTTCATCAGATCAATGCATACAAACATGAGTGAGGAGGGTCCGACTGGTGTAAAAATCTCCTTCCGCATCCGTGGAAACGCTTCCCGCCCACACTGCTTGGTGCCACGTCTGAGCTGCTGTGACGTAGATTACCATGGTAACTAATTAGATGACTGTGAACGACCGCTCGGGTTCCATGGACCACTCAGGAAGGACATGATCGCTTGAGCAGGTTTGACTCGTTTATTTTGCAATATGATTTCTCTTGCCGGGTTGGATCGCTTTTCAGCCCGCCGTCGTCGTTCTTGTCTGCTCCTTGCTTTCGCTGCTGCCGCTCTTCATCCGTAGTTGCAGGCTCTCCAACTCCTTCTGCCTCGATCTTTCCTCCTTCTCCCCCTTTTTTTACAGTGTGAGGAGATAAGTTAATTGTGTGCCGGTGTGCAATCCACGCACCTGAATCAGATTGCGGCGTCGCTCCCGGCACGCCCCGCCTCTCCGATCCACCGCATTCTCCGCCTCCTTGTCGCCATCTTGGGCAGGGCTTCAGCATGCCCTGCCCCGCTGCTCCTTCGCCGGCTCCGCCTCTCTACAATGACCATAGTAATTAATTAGATTAGTAAATGGTATATCATACTTAAACACAAATTCCAACCATTGAAATACTTTGTATTGTTGAAGACTTACGGTCATTAGAAAACATGACTGCACATCATAATGGCAGCCACAGTTTACATCTTAAAGATCTAAAAAAAATATATATTTGGGAAAGTCCGGCGGGCCAGATTGAAAAGCTTAACGGGCCGCATATGGCCCCCGGGCCTTAATTTGCCCAGGTCTGCCGTAGCGTATTACATAAGTAATATTAAAGAACCAAACTGGGCCTGCAAAAAGTGTGAAAGGAACTTTCGATGGGAGAGAGCGGTTTGAAATACAATTCCGCTTAAGTTCTCTCGTCTAGCCAGGGGCGGCCGTGCATGGAGTTCAAGCGAGTGCTCGGCTGCAAAGTCATTTTTACAAGCTTCTTTATGAAAGTGGGGGAGAAGAAAAAGAGAAGTGGACAAGCGACTCTTGAGTGTATTTGTCGAGGAGGACTTTTACACTCTTCTTTATTGCATTAATCAGCGTTTTAATGTGACCCTATGTATGGAGCTGATGCGGCTATGGCAACGAGTAAAACATGGATGTAAACACTGCTGCATGTCCTGGTCAATTAAATGCAAATACAGTGAAAATTGCAGATGAATTAAACTAGAGAATAATAAACTAATGATACATTTGAAAGTAAAACAACAATAATGAATGAATCAAACATTCAAGCCTTGAAGTAGCAAGAGAAAGTGCATGAATAAAATGTTAATTATTGTGTTGTGTTTTAGTTTTATCCTTCCTTTTCTTGTCTGCACCTGTGTAATCAGTGTTTCATCCTCGGCGAGGGGCGGACCTTGGGGCACACCTGCTCTCAAGTATTTAGGCTCGTCACTGACAGCTTGGCCTCGCCGGTTATTGTATCCAGAACTTTTCTCGTGCATGCACCTGCTTCACCAGTCCTGGTACGTCTTCGCTACTTTGTCTTGTATTCCCTAATCTCTTGTGTGTTTATTTCCCAGTCCCCCTGAAGTAAAAGGATATCCTGTGTTGGACTCTTGCCCTGCTCAGTGTGCCCTGGCCCTTTCTCCTGCCGACCTCATAGGAACCTATTTTCTCCAGATTACATGGTGTGCGTTTCTGCCCCTCTACCCTTAGTTATCCCTTTTTGTCTTATTAGTTGTTTTCATTTTTTGTAATCCCACCTTGTCTCCCGTCTCTGCATCCTTGACCTAGATCTTAACATATTGCTCAGTTTGCTACACTGATTTGCTTTAACACTGAATAACCATAAATGAATCCGGGCGTGGCACCGCTGCTGCCCACTGCTCACCTCACTTCCAAGGAGAAGATCAACGGTATGGGTTAAATGCAGAGGACAAATTTCACCACACCGAGTGTGTGTGTGACAATCATTGGTACTTTAACTCAATTTTATCTTAAATATGGAACAAGCAAGACTTATATAACTTAGGAGTGCAAAATAAACATCCAAAAAGCAAACAAAAAGACATCAATGGCTAATTAAATATACTTTAAATAAAAAATCGAATGCCTTTTTTCTATTTGCAGCCTTCTGAGGTAAATATCAACATTAACTTTTTCCACAGGCTAATACATTTTAAAATAAAATAATGAATAAATCAATCATTCAGGCCTTTTTACTCCTCAGTTAATGTCGGGGCTCAGGTGGGCGGGGTTGAGGGGGTTAGGGGGTGTATATTGTAGCGTCCCGGAAGAGTTAGTGCTGCAACGGGTTCTGGGTATTTAATCTGTTGTATTAATGTTTTGTTACGGTGCGGATGTTCTCCCGAAATGTGTTTGTCATTCTTGTTTGTTGTGGGTTCACAGTGTTAAAGTTTTTTATATCGCAACCCTCAGTGTGACCTGTATGGCTGTTGACCAAGTATGCCTTGCAGTCACAAACGTATGTGTAGAAGCCGCATTTAATATGTGACTGGCCCTGCGATATTGACTGAAAGAGCACGCGCTTGACGCGATGATGCTAATATCATGTCAACATAATGGCACTAGCATTTACATAATATATGAACATTTTTCAATATTTTGAAGAAAAAGGTCTCTTATTTTTTTTTTCTATCAAGAAAAGTGCACTTGTTATTAGTGACAATATTCCTATTTTATAGGGGAACATTATCACAAATTCAAAAGGGTTGAAAACAATACAAATCAGTTCCCCGTGGCTTGTTGTATTTTTTGAAGTTTTTTTCAAAATTTTACCGGTCTCGGAATATCCCTAAAAAAAACTTTAAAATGCTTGATTTTTGCTATCTGCGATGCCACTATCCATTTCCCTGTGACGTCACACAGTGCTGCCAATGTAAACAAACAACGGCGAATACCACAGCAAGATATAGCGACTTTAGCTCGGATTCAGACTCGGATTTCCGCGGTTTAAGCGATTCAACAGATTACGCATGTATTGAAACAGATGGTCGGAGTATGAAAGTATTGAAGAAGAAACTGAAGCTATTGAGGGAATAGCTATTGACGCTATTCATAGTCATAGCATGGCCAAATAGCTGCGTTAGCATCGCCGGTAAAATGTGCGGACCAAACAATCAGGACTTTCGCATCTTTTGACACTGGAGCAACTTAAATCCGTCGATTGGTAAGTGTTTTTTTCGCATTAAATGTGGGTGGAAGGAAACGTAATATAGTTG
Organism: Nerophis ophidion; assembly: GCF_033978795.1. Classification (NCBI taxonomy): domain Eukaryota; kingdom Metazoa; phylum Chordata; class Actinopteri; order Syngnathiformes; family Syngnathidae; genus Nerophis; species Nerophis ophidion. Next base: position 31,338,748 of record NC_084637.1, read on the forward strand.
CAAATGCATCTGCAGGTTATCTATAAATCTCTGTGCCATGTCTGCTTTAGCACCGCCGGTAAATAGCATGTTAGCATCGATTTGCTGGCAGTCACGTCGCGACCAAATATGTCTGATTAGCACATAAGTCAACATCAACAAAACTCACCTTTGTGATTTAGTTGACTTTATCGTTGCAAATGCATCTGCAGGTTATCCATACATCTCTGTGCCATGTCTGTCTTAGCATCGCCGGTCAAATGTGGAGACACTCCGGCACATTCAATGGGGGTCTGGCGGCAGACACTTTCGCATCTTGGGGCCAGTGGTGCAACTTGAATCCCTCCCTGTTAGTGTTGTTACACCCTCCGACAACACACCGACGAGGCATGATGTCTCCAAGGTTCCAAAAAATAGTCGAAAAAACGGAAAATAATAGAGCTGAGACCCAATGGTTACAATGTGTTGAAAATGAAAATGGCGGCTTTATTACCTCGGCGACGTCACATTCTGACGTCATCGCCTACAGAGCGATAAACAGAAAGGCGTTTAATTCGCCATTTGGAGTTTGGAAATCGGTTAAAAAAATAGATGGTCTTTTTTCTGCACCATCAAGGTACTGTATATATTGACGCTTACATAGGTCTGCTGATAATGTTCCCCTTTAAGGTATTTTTGGGTTCATTGAGGTTAGCTAATTTTACTTGTTTTGCAAAGTCTTGACAAGCCAAATGTTCTTGTTCTATTGGCAGATCATTTTGCTTAGTTCAAGTAAAATACCCCTAACATTTTTTTCTTGATTTTGAACACTGACTTTTTGCAGTGTCGCTTCCCTTTTAGGAGCCATAAAGCTGTGATTTATAACTCAAAAACACAAATTAAGGCTCCCTCACCGCTCGAAAGTGAAATTTGAAAGAAACAAAGACGGTTAATCTTAATAAAGTCCGACTGCAACAAGGAGAGGATTTGGTGGGCAAATAAGTGTCATCCTGCAAATGTCATTCAATCAATCAATCAATCAATGTTTATTTATATAGCCCCAAATCACAAATGTCTCAAAGGACTGCACAAATCATTACGACTACGACATCCTCGGAAGAACCCACAAAAGGGCAAGGAAAACTCACACCCAGTGGGCAGGGAGAATTCACATCCAGTGGGACGCCAGTGACAATGCTGACTATGAGAAACCTTGGAGAGGACCTCAGATGTGGGCAACCCCCACCCCTTTAGGGGACCGAAAGCAATGGATGTCGAGCGGGTCTAACATGATACTGTGAAAGTTCAATCCATATTGGAAGCGAGAGTTCAGTTCAAAGCGGATCCAAGACAGCAGCGAGAGTCCCGTCCACAGGAAACCATCTCAAGCGGAGGCGGATCAGCAGCGTAGAGATGTCTCCCCAACCGATACACAGGCGAGCGCTCCATCCTGGGTCTCGACTCTGGACAGCCAGTACTTCATCCATGGTCATCGGACCAGACCCCCTCCACAAGGGAGGGGGGGACATAGGAGAAAGAAAAGAATCGGCAGATCAACTGGTCTAAAAAGGAGGTCTATTTAAAGGCTAGAGTATACAGAGACTAAAATTCTTCTACTGAAGTAGCATCTGCACAAATCATTACGACTACAACATCCTCGGAAGAACCCACAAAAGGGCAAGGAAAACTCACACCCAGTGGGCAGGGAGAATTCACATCTAGTGGGACGCCAGTGACAATGTTGACTATGAGAAACCTTGGAGAGGACCTCAGATGTGGGCAACCCCCACCCCTTTAGGGGACCGAAAGCAATGGATGTCGAGCGGGTCTAACATGATACTGTGAAAGTTCAATCCATATTGGCCGCGAGAGTTCAGTTCAAAGCGGATCCAAGACAGCAGCGAGAGTCCCGTCCACAGGAAACCATCTCAAGCGGAGGCGGATCAGCAGCGTAGAGATGTCTCCCCAACCGATACACAGGCGAGCGGTCCATCCTGGGTCTCGACTCTGGACAGCCAGTACTTCATCCATGGTCATCGGACCAGACCCCCTCCACAAGGGAGGGGGGGGACATAGGAGAAAGAAAAGAAGCGGCAGATCAACTGGTCTAAAAAGGAGGTCTATTTAAAGGCTAGAGTATACAGAGACTAAAATTCTTCTACTGAAGTAGCATCTCGAACTGTTACCGGGAGGGCATTCCAGAGTACTGGAGCCCGAACGGAAAACGCTCTATAGCCCGCAGACTTTTTTTGGGGCTCTAGGAATCACTAATAAGCCGGAGTCTTTTGAACGCAGATTTCTTGCCGGGACATATGGTACAATACAATCGGCGAGATAGGCTGGAGCTAGACCGTGTAGTATTTTATATTTTAAGGTGCCTCCCCCTCAAAAAAAAAAAAAAAAAAAGAGGAGTTTGGCTTTGTGTTCTCAGCGTCTTTACTGCAGTGACAATGATTTGATCACCCGTGCCCTTCAGAACAAGGAAAAGGAAAAATAAGTCATCCTTCAGTGAGGATGGGATGGGGGGCTTGTGAATAATTTAAATGGAAACTCAGGTCACCTCTGAGCCTTGCTTTCTGGAGACCGGCACTGGAAGAGCAAGACTTTTATTTTTTTTATTTTTTTGATTGATGCGATGCCGCGCCCGCAACAACATCCCGACTCATTTGCATTTAGAGCTTTCAGTGGCGCAGTTACGCCTCATGTAGTACACACTAAAAAAACGTAAACAAACATCCCACTTCTTTCAGTCCGCCCGTAGACTATATCCTAGTCATCAGGAGACGCTGTCATCCCCCGAAAAAATCTGATAAATAAGCTGTACCGAATTTGTTTCGGGGCGGTGTTTTTTTTTTGTTTTTTTTTTACCAAATACTAATTTGGCTGCCTGTCAAAATAAATGAGGACGTTAAACCACGAGTTGCGTGGCTCCTTCCATCCTGATGACAGCCGGCGGCGGCGGAATCTGTATTGTTTACCGTTTACTGAGCCGTCCGTTGAAAGACAAAATGACGTGTCAGCAATAATAAGGTTGTGCGTGACGAGCGGCGGGTCAAGGCCGTCGCCGACAGTTGCGGCACACGGCGAAGAAATCCTTGTTCGCTCTTTCTAAAGGTTCTTCGTGATAAAAGGAAAAGGATATGTTTCATTTTTTGAGACGAGCTTCGGCAAAAGAAAAGGGCCATTGTTATCCGGACGTCGTGTAGATGTAAATATAATTAACTTGGAATTTGATGCCAGCAACACGTGACAAAGAAGTTGGGAAATGTGGCAATAAATACTGATAAAGTTGAGGAACACTCATCAAACACTTATTTGGAACATCCCACAGTTGTGCAGGCTAATTGGGAACAGGTGTGTCCTGATCCACCTCTTGGATATTCTGGTTTTGGTTCTGTTTGTTATCACATTCTGTCAAAGTTATTTGGTGTCGAACCCCAAGATGCAGAGAAGGAGGCAGGCATTGGATATGAAGACAGGATTCTAATATAAATAATAGAACAAGAGCAAACAAAAAATGTGCACGTGGTTCGGAATAACAAACTAAGGGAGCTAGCACTGGGAGCAAGAAAAACAAAAAGGAACTTTACCATGGACGCTAGTGGAAAACAAACGGAAAAAACTGGAAATAGCTAATGCTAACAAAAACAGCTTACCGCTACGACGACCAGGACAAAATGTAGCACGACAGGTAGTAGCTGTAACAAAACGACACAACAGGTAGCACGACAAGAGCGACATATGGCAACGACAATACAAATGACAATACAATACAATGATCCAGCAACTGAAACAAGACAAAGCAGGTACAAATAGGAGCAGGCTGATTGGCAAAAGGTGTGTTATGATCCATGTCTTGGATCACGGCATATTCTGGTTTTGGTTCTGTTTGTTATCACATTCGGTCAAATTTATTTGGTGTCGAACCCCAAGATGCAGAGAAGGAGGCAGGCATTGGATATGAAGACAGGATTCTAATATAAATAATAGAACAAGAACAAACAAAAAACATGCACGTGGTTCGGAATAACAAACTAAGGGAGCTAGCACTGGGAGCAAGAAAAACAAAAAGGAACTTTACCATGGACGCTAGTGGAAAACAAACAGAAAAAACTGGAAATAGCTAACGCTAACAGAAACAGCTTACCGCTACGACTTCCAGGACAAAATGTAGCACGACAGGTAGTAGGTGTAACAAAACGACACAACAGGTAGCACGACAAGAGCGACATGTGGCAACGACAATACAAATGACAATACAATACAATGATCCAGCAACTGAAACAAGACAAAGCAGGTACAAATAGGAGCGGACTGATTGGCAACTGGTGTGTTATAATCCACGTCTTGGATCATGGCATATTCTGGTTTTGGTTCTGTTTGTTATCACATTCTGTCAAAGTTATTTGGTGTCGAACCCCAAGATGCAGAGAAGGAGGCAGGCATTGGACATGAAGACATGATTTAATATAAATAATAGAACAAGAACCAACAAAAAGCACGCACGTGGTTTGGAATAACAAACTAAGGGAGCTAGCACTGGGAGCTATAAAAACAAAAAGAAACTTTAGCATGGACGCTAGTAGAAAACAGACAGAAAAACGGGAAATAGCTAATGCTAACAGAAACAATTTACCGCTACGACGACCAGGACAAAATGTAGCACGACAAGTAGTAGCTGTAACAAAACGACACAACAGGTAGCACGACAATAGCGGCATGTGGCAACGACAATACAAATGACAATACAATACAATGATCCAGCAACTGGCACAAGACAAAGCAGGTACAAATAGGAGCGGGCTGATTGGCAACGGGTGTGGCTGGGTACCAATCAGCCGCAGCTGAGGAGGAACACAGCACTCAGGGAAAAAGACAGGAAGCTGACAAAATAAGAGCACTAGACAGGAAGTAAAGACAGGAGATACTAAACACAGAGGAAACAGACAAATGCAGAGGAAAAAACTAAAACATTGACAAACTGTCAGGGGAAAGCCTGACAAGGCGGGTGCCATGATTGGGTATAAAAACAGCTTCCCAAAAAATGGTCAGTCTTTCACAGGAAAGTTGTCCACAACTGCGTGAGCAAATAGCCAAACAGTTTAAGAACAACATTTCTCAAAGTGCAATTGCAAGAAATTCAGGGATTTCAACATCTACGCTCCATAATATCATTAAAAGTTTCAGAGAATCTGGAGAAATTACTCCACGTAAGCGGCATGGCCGTATATCAACATTAATGACCGTGACCTTCGATCCCTCAGACGGCGCTGTATCAAAAACCGACATCAATCTCTAAAGGATATCACCACATGGGCTCAGGAACACTTCAGAAAACCTCTGTCACTAAATACAGTTTGTCGCTACATCCGTAAGTGCAAGTTAAAGCTCTACTATGCAAAGCCAAAGGCATTTATCAACAACATCCAGAAACACCGCCAGCTTCTCTGGGTCCGAGATCATCTAAAATGGACTGATGCAAAGTGGAAAAGTGTTCTGTGGTCTGACGAGTCCACATTTCAAATTGCTTTTGGAAATATTCGGCATCGTGTCATCCGGACCAAAGGGGAAGCGAACCATTCAGACTGTTATCCACGCAAAGTCCAACAGCCAGCATCTGTGATGGTATGGGGGTGCATTAGTGCCCAAGGCATGGGTAACTTACACATCTGTGAAGGCACCAATAATGCTGAAAGGTACATACAGGTTTTGGAACAACATATGCTGCCATCTAAGCGCCGTATTTTCAGCAAGACAATGTGTATTATTGAGACTTGTTAAAAGAAAAGGTGATGTAACACAGTGGCGAACATGCCCTTTCCCAACTACTTAGGCACGTGTTGCAGCCATGAAATTCTAAGTTAATTATTATTTGCAAAAAAAAAAAAAGTTTTTGAGTTTGAACATCAAATATCTTGTCTTTGTAGTGCATTCAACTGAATATGGGTGGAAAAGGATTAGCAAATCATTGTATTCTGTTTATATTTACATTTAACACATTTTCCCAACTCATATGGAAACGGGGTTTGTAAAAGGAAAAGGATATGTTCTAGTTTTTTGGGGGAAATTCCTGTGAGACGAGTTTCGGCAAAAGAAAAGGGCCATTCTTATCCAGACATACAGTCGGACGAGGGAATGTAGTTATCATCTCGCCACTGACGCCCTGTCATTTCCCTGAATTGGACTCGACCTTCTGGGGTGTAAAAGAAAAACGTTTTAGACTCATACTTAATTTCTGCTGCTCTATACTTTCCTCGGCAAGATGTGGCTCTGGCATCGCTGACAAAAAGCTTACTTTGCGAATGAACTGCACTTCATATACCCTATTTTTCGGACTATCAGACGCACTTGTTTTCTCAAAACTCTCTTATAACCCGGTGCGTCTAATATATGGAATAATTTTGGTTGCGCTTACCGACTTTGGACCATGCATATATTTCTAAGAGTTCTTTCTTTATTCATAGTCATGTTTGAAGCAGCTAATATTTTCCCACCATGTTGGTGACCCCTGCTGTACACCATAGAACTCTCCTGTATAGCTGTAACAAACATCAGGGGTTTTAATTTCTCCGAAACAAGCAAGCTTTGGGAAAGTATGCTCTCAAGGTTTAGAAAAAGCCACATCCTATGCAGGCTTTTTAAAAATCTATTCTGGGAAGTTATTTTCTCCTTGCATGAATAGGTTGCGATAAGAAGATGTTCCTGCATGATTACTGTAATGATGGTGAGAGAACTTCTTGACACAGGTGGAGATGCTCAGTATGTCTTGCAGTCTCGCAAAGGAAAGTGTGGATAGTCGCTGATAGTCTTGGCGACGGCACATACTGAGCACGTCCTTAAACATTGTGGGGTTGTAAAAAAAAGATAACCAGAGTTTTAATATTTTATGTGTTTTCATTGTAAAGTGTTTTTTAAAGGGGAACATTATCAGCAGACCTATGCAAGCGTCAATATATACCTTGATGGTGCTGAAAAAAGACCATATATTTTTTTAACCGAATTCCAAACTCTAAACGGGTGAATTATGGCGAATTAAACGCCTTTCTGTTTATCGCTCTGTGGCGATGACGTCAGAACGTGACGTCTCTGAGGTAATACAGCCGCCATTTTCATTTTCACTTTACAAACACCGGGTCTCGGCTCTGTTATTTTCCGTTTTTTCGACTGTTTTTTGGGACCTTGGAGACATCATGCCTCGTGGGTGTGTTGTCGGAGGGTGTAACAACACTAACAGGGAGGGATTCAAGTTGCACCACTGGCAAGAAATCTGCCGCCAGACCCCCATTGAATGTACCAAAGTGTCTCCACATTTTACCGGCGATGACAGACATGGCAGAGAGATGTATGGATAACCTGCAGATGCATTTGCAACCATAAAGTCAACAAAATCACAAAAGTGAGTTTTGTTGATGTTGACTTATGTGCTAATCAGACATATTTGGTTGCGGCGTGACTGCCAGCTAATCGATGCTAACATGCTATTTACCGGCGGTGCTAAAGCAGACACGGCACTGAGATGTATGGATAACCTGCAGATGCATTTGCAACCATAAAGTCAACGAAATCACAAAAGTGAGTTTTGTTGATGTTGACTTATGTGCTAATCAGACATATTTGGTTGCGGCGTGACTGCCAGCTAATCGATGCTAACATGCTATTTACCGGCGGTGATAAAGCAGACATGGCACAGAGATGTATGGATAACCTGCACATGCATTTGCAACGATAAAGTCAACTAATTCACAAAGGTGAGTTTTGTTGATGTTGACTGCCAGCTAATCGATGCTAACATGCTACGCTAATCGACGCTAACATGCTATTTACCGGCGGTGCTAAAGCAGACATGGCACAGAGATGTATGGATAACCTGCAAATGCATTTGCAACCATAAAGTCAACTAATTCACAAAGGTGAGTTTTGTTGATGTTGACTGCCAGCTAATCGATGCTAACATGCTACGCTAATCGACGCTAACATGCTATTTACCGGCGGTGCTAAAGCAGACATGGCACAGAGATGTATGGATAACCTGCAAATGCATTTGCAACCATAAAGTCAACTAATTCACAAAGGTGAGTTTTGTTGATGTTGACTGCCAGCTAATCGATGCTAACATGCTACGCTAATCGACGCTAACATGCTATTTACCGGCGGTGCTAAAGCAGACATGGCACAGAGATGTATGGATAACCTGCAGATGCATCTGCAACTATATCACGTTTCCTTCCACCCACATTTAATGAGAAACAAACACTTACCAATCGACGGATTTAAGTTGCTCCAGTGTCAAAAGATGCGAAAGTCCTGATCGTTTGGTCCGCACATTTTACCGGCGATGCTAACGCAGCTATTTGGCCATGCTATGGCTATGAATAGTGTCAATAGCTATTCGCTCAATAGCTTCAGTTTCTTCTTCAATACTTTCATACTCCAACCATCCGTTTCAATACATGCGTAATCTGTTGAATCGCTTAAGTCGCTGAAATCCGAGTTTGAATCCGAGCTAATGTCGCTATATCTTGCTGTGGTATTCCCATTGTTTGTTTACATTGGCAGCACTGTGTGACGTCACAGGGAAATGAATAGTCGCATCGCAAATAGCGAAAATCAAGCACTTTAAAGGTTTTTTTTAGGGATATTCCGGCACTGGTAAAATTAAAAAAAAAAAATTAAAAAAATACAACAAGCCACTGGGAACTGATTTTTATTGTTTTTAGCTCTTTTGAAATTGTGATAATGTTCCCCTTTAAAGTTAAAGTTAAAGTTAAAGTACCAATGATAGTCACACATACACACACACTAGGTGGGGTGAAATTTGTCCTCTGCATTTAACCCATCCCCCTGTTCACCCCCTGGGAGGTGAGGGGAGCAGTGAGCAGCAGCGGTGTCTACGCCTTGGAATAATTTTATGGTGATTTAACCCCCCATTCCAACCCTTGATGCCAAGTAGGGAGGTAATGATTTGACGTTTACATTTCGAGGCCTTTAAAGTAAGGTCTATTCAGGTGTACTGGAGAGGAGGCTACGCCGGATAGTCCAACCTCGGATTCAAGAGGAACAGTGTGATTTTAGTCCTGGTTGTGGAACTGCGGACCAGCTCTATACTCTGGGCAGGGTTCTTGAGGGTGCATGGGAGTTTGCCCAACCAGTCTACATGTGCTTTGTGGACTTGGACCATGTCCCTCGGGAAGTCCTGTGGGGAGTGCTCAGAGAGTATGGGGTATCGGACTGTCTGATTGTGGCGGTCCACTCCCTGTAGGATCAGTGTCAGAGCTTGGTCCGCATTGCCGGCAGTAAGTCGGACACGTTTCCAGTGAGGGTTGGACTCCGCCAAGGCTGTCCTTTGTCACCCATTCTGTTCATAACTTTTATGGACAGAATTTCTTGGTGCAGTCAAAGGTTTGAGGGGTTCCGGTTTGGTGGCCGCGGGATTAGGTCTCTGCTTTTTGCAGATGATGTGGTCCTGATGACTTCCTCCGGCCAGGATCTTCAGCTCTCACTGGATCGGTGAAGCGACCAGGATGGGAATCAGCACCTCCAAGTCCTAGTCCATGGTTCTCGCCCATAAAAGGGTGGAATGCCATCTCCGGGATGGAGAGGAGACCCTGCCCCAAGTGGAGGAGTTCAAGTACCTAGGAGTCTTGTTCACGAGTGAGGGAAAAGTGAATCGTGAGATCGACAGGCGGATCGGTGCGGCGTCTTCAGTAATGTGGACGTTGTACCGATCCGTTGTGGTGAAGAAGGAGCTGAGCCGGAAGGCAAAGCTCTCAATTTACCGGTCGATCTACGTTCCCATCCTCACCTATGGTCATGAGCTTTGGGTCATGACCGAAAGGATTTGGGTCTCTCCCTTAGAGATAGGGTGAGAAGCTCTGCCATCCGGGAGGAACTCAAAGTAAAGCCGCTGCTCCTCCACATGGAGAGGAGCCAGATGAGGTGGTTCGGGCATCTGGTCAGGATGCCACCCGAACGCCTCCCTAGGGAGGTGTTTAGGGCACGTCCAACCGGTAGGAGGCCACGGGGAAGACCCAGGACACGTTGGGAAGACTATGTCTCCCGGCTGGCCTGGGAACGCCTCGGGATCCCCCGGGAAGAGCTAGACGAAGTGGCTGGGGAGAGGGAAGTCTGGGCTTCCCTGCTTAGGCTGTTGCCCCCGCGACTGGACCTCGGATGAGTGGAAGAAGATAGATGGATGGATTTACATTTTGGTTTATTGATAAGACTTAACATTTATTTTCAACATTTATATTGATATTTAACATTTAAATCTTCAGATGTAATATTGTGAAGAAAATGACTGAAATGTAGGAAAGTAAGCTAAGTTTGTCAAATATATCAGCGGGAAAAGGGTGATGGAATTTTCACATTTTGCACCCTATATGGGCAAACATTTTCTGACAATCGTTTGTTTGATCATAAATTCTTAGAGTTCACAATGCGAATGTTGAGTTGTTAACATTTATTTATTTCAAGTCGGTCTACTACAGGGGTCACCAACCTTTCTGAAACTAAGTGCTATTCTTGGGTACTGATTAATGCGAAGGGCTACCAGTTTGATACAAACGTACAGTAAATAAGTTGTATTTCTGTCTGTCATTCCGTCGTACATTTTTTTTCCTTTTATGGAAGGTTTTTTATAGAAAATGAATTAGGAAAAAAACACTTAATTGATCGGTTTAAAAGAGTTGAAAACACGAAAAAATTCAAAATTACATTTTGAAACATAGTTAATCTTCAATTTCGACTCCTTAAAATTTCAAAATTCTACCGAAAAAAAAGAAGAGAAAAAATAGCTAATTCGAATCATTTTTTTTTTAAATTAAAAAATAATTTATGGAACATAATTAGTAATTTTTCCTGATTAGGATTAATTTTAGAATTTTGATGATATGTTTTAAATAGGTTAAAATCCAATCTGCACTTTGTTAGAACATATAACAAATTGGACCAAGCTATATTGCTAACAAAGACAAATAATTGTTTTATTCTAGATTTTCCAGAACAAACATTTTAAAGGAAATTCAAAATACTTTGAAATAAGATTTAAATTTGATTCCACAGATTTTCTAGATTTGCCAGAATACTTTTTTTGATTTTAATCATAATAAGTTTGAAGAAATATTTCACAAATATTCTTCGTTGAAAAAAATGAAAAATTTAAACTAAAATGTATTTATTATTCTTTACAATAAAAAAAAAATGTCAGGAAAGAAGAGGAAGAAATTTAAAAGGTAAAAAGGTGTATGTGTTTAAAAAACCTAATTTTTAAAAAAATTCAAAAGACTTGGAAATAAGGATTAAATTTGATTCTACAGATTTTTGTAGATTTGACTTTTTTATTTTTATTTTAATCATATTAAGTTTGAAGAAATATTTCACAAATATTCTTCATCAAAAAACAGAAGCTAAAATGAAAGAAATAAAATAAAATGTATTTTTTATTATTTACAATAAAAAAATAAATTTACTTGAACATTGATTTAAATTGTCAGGAAAGAAAAGGAAAGAATGCCCTGCGATAGCGACTTGTCCAGGGTGTACCCCGCCTTCCGCCCGATTGTAGCTGAGATAGGCGCCAGCGCCCCCCGCGAACCCAAAAGGGAATATGCGGTAGAAAATGGATGGATGGATGGACAATAAAAAAATAAATTTACTTAAACATTGATTTAAATTGTCAGGAAAGAAAAGGAAAGAATGCCCTGCGATGAGGTGGCGACTTGTCCAGGGTGTACCCTGCCTTCCGCCCGATTGTAGCTGAGATAGGCGCCAGCGCCCCCCGCGACCCCAAAAGGGAATACGCGGTAGAAAATGGATGGATGGATGGACAATAAAAAAATTAATTTACTTGAACATTGATTTAAATTGTCAGGAAAGAATGCCCTGCGATGAGGTGGCGACTTGTCCAGGGTGTACCCCGCCTTCCGCCCGATTGTAGCTGAGATAGGCGCCAGCGCCCCCCGGGACCCCAAAAGGGAATAAGGGGTAGAAAATGGATGGATGGATGGATGGAAAAGGAAAGAATTTAAAAAGTATAAAGGTACATGTGTTTAAAAATCCTAAAATAATTTTTAAGGTTGTATTTTCTCTCGAAAATGGTCTTTCTGAAAGTTATAAAGAAGGAAAGTAAAAAAATAAATGTATTTATTTAAACAAGTGAAGACCAAGTCTATAAAATATTTTCTTGGATTTTCAAATTCTATTTGAGTTTTGTCTCTCTTAGAATTAAAAATGTCAAGCAAAGTGAGACCAGCTTGCTGGTAAATAAATCAAATGTAAAAAATAGAGGCAGCTCACTGGTAAGTGCTGCTATTTGAGCTATTTTTAGAACAGGCCAGCAGGCGACTCATCTGGTCCTTACGGGCGACCTGGTGTTGGTGACCCCAGGTCTAATAAATACTGGGTTCATGTGCTAGTTCCACACATTGTCTTTCTGAAAGTTATAGGAAGCAAAGTAAACAAATTAATTAATTTATTTAAGCAAGTGAAGACCAAGTCTACTCTACATGCCCCTAAAGCTGACCAACACACCGGACTGTAGTCAGTTGGAAGCGTGTCTTAATGAAATTAAACAATGGATGTCCGCTAACTTTTTGCAAATTAATGCCAAAAAAACGGAAATGCTGATTATCGGTCCTGCTAGACACCGACCTCTATTTAATAATACAACTTTAACATTTGACAACCAAATAATAAAACAAGGTGACTCTGTAAAAAATCTGGGTATTATCTTCCACCCAACTCTCTCCTTTGAGTCACACATTAAAAGCGTTACTAAAACGGCCTTCTTTCATCTCCGTAATATCGCTAAAATTCGCTCCATTTTGTCCACTAAAGACGCCGAGATCATTATCCATGCGTTTGTTACGTCTCGTCTCGATTACTGTAACGTATTATTTTCGGGTCTCCCCATGTCTAGCATTAAAAGATTACAGTTGGTACAAAATGCGGCTGCTAGACTTTTGACAAGAACAAGAAAGTTTGATCATATTACGCCTGTACTGTTTATACCTTTATATACATATATACATACATATATACCTGTACTGTATATACCTTTATATACATATATACATACATATATACCTATACTGTATATACCTTTATATACATATATACATACATATATACCTATACTGTATATACCTTTATATACATATATACATACATATATACCTATACTGTATATACCTTTATATACATATATACATACATATATACCTATACTGTATATACCTTTATATACATATATACATACATATATACCTATACTGTATATACCTTTATATACATATATACATACATATATACCTATAATGTATATACCTTTATATACATATATACATACATATATACCTATACTGTATATACCTTTATATACATATATACATACATATATACCTATACTGTATATACCTTTATATACATATATACATACATATATACCTATACTGGCTCACCTGCACTGGCTTCCTGTGCACTTAAGATGTGACTTTAAGGTTTTACTACTTACGTATAAAATACTACACGGTCTAGCTCCATCCTATCTTGCCGATTGTATTGTACCATATGTCCCGGCAAGAAATCTGCGTTCAAAGGACTCCGGCTTATTAGTGATTCCCAAAGCCCAAAAAAAGTCTGCGGGCTATAGAGCGTTTTCCGTTCGGGCTCCAGTACTCTGGAATGCCCTCCCGGTAACAGTTCGAGATGCTACCTCAGTAGAAGCATTTAAGTCTCACCTTAAAACTCATCTGTATACTCTAGCCTTTAAATAGACCTCCTTTTTAGACCAGTTGATCTGCCGCTTCTTTTCTTTCTCCTATGTCCCCCCCTCCCTTGTGGAGGGGGTCCGGTCCGATGACCATGGATGAAGTACTGGCTGTCCAGAGTCGAGACCCAGGATGGACCGCTCGTCGGGACCCAGGATGGACCGCTCGCCTGTATCGGTTGGGGACATCTCTACGCTGCTGATCCGCTTGAGATGGTTTCCTGTGGACGGGACTCTCGCTGCTGTCTTGGATCCGCTTGAACTGAACTCTCGCGGCTGTGTTGGAGCCACTATGGATTGAACTTTCACAGTATCATGTTAGACCCGCTCGACATCCATTGCTTTCGGTCCCCTAGAGAGGGGGGGTTGCCCACATCTGAGGTCCTCTCCAAGGTTTCTCATAGTCAGCATTGTCACTGGCGTCCCACTGGATGTGAATTCTCCCTGCCCACTGGGTGTGAGTTTTCCTTGCCCTTTTGTGGGTTCTTCCGAGGATGTTGTAGTCGTAATGATTTGTGCAGTCCTTTGAGACATTTGTGATTTGGGGCTATATAAATAAACATTGATTGATTGACATTGAAGTCTTTAAAATATTTTCTTGGATTTTCAAATTCTATTTGAGTTTTGTCTCTCTTAGAATTAAAAATGTCAAGCAAAGCGAGACCAGCTTGCTGGTAAATAAATACACTTTAAAAAATAGAGGCAGCTCACTGGTAAGTGCTGTTATTTGAGCTATTTTTAGAACAGGCCAGCGGGCGACTCATCTGGTCCTTACGGGCGACCTAGTGTTGGTGACCCCAGGTCTAATAAATACTGGGTTCATGTGCTACTTCCACACATTGTCTTTCTGAAAGTTATAGGAAGCAAAGTAAACAAATTAATTAATGTATTTAAGCAAGTGAAGACCAAGTCTTTAAAATATTTTCTTGGATTTTCAAATTCTATTTGAGTTTTGTCTCTCTTAGAATTAAAAATGTCAAGCAAAGCGAGACCAGCTTGCTGGTAAATACATCAAATGTAAAAAATTGAGGCAGCTCACTGGTAAGTGCTGCTATTTGAGCTATATTTAGAACAGGCCAGCGGGCGACTCATCTGGTCCTTACGGGCGACCTGGTCTTGGTGACCCCTGGTCTACTAAATACTGGGTTCATGTGCTACTTCCACACATTGTCTTTCTGAAAGTTATAGGAAGCAAAGTAAACAAATTAATTAATTTATTTGAGCAAGTGAAGACCAAGTCTTTAAAATATTTTCTGGGATTTTCAAATTCTATTTGAGTTTTTTCTCTCTTAGAATTAAAAATGTCAAGCAAAGCGAGACCAGCTTGCTGGTAAATAAATCAAATGTAAAAAATAGAGGCAGCTCACTGGTAAGTGCTGCTATTTGAGCTATTTTTAGAACAGGCCAGCGGGCGACTCATCTGGTCCTTACGGGCGACCTGGCCTTGGTGACCCCTGGTCTAATAAATACTGGGTTCATGTGCTACTTCCACACATTGTTGCTGCCAACTCGCTCCCTGGCCATTGCATGCATGCCAACAATTCCTCTCCCATGTCTAGTTTTCTGAACTGAATGTTTTCCCAGATATTTTGTTTGCCCCCTCACCAAAGATCCAGGCTTGCAGAGCAATACCAATGTTCTGTTGAAAAGAGTTAAACAAATTGAGCAGTGCAATAAAAAAACAACAAAGGCTCCCATAATGAGCAAAATGCATTGGCTGCAGCATCATGAGCCCGGGAGATGAGGGCCCTTGTAGTTATCTTGTCCAGGCAGAAGGCAACGATGTGCGTGGGCGTGCGAGCGTGTGCTCGGGGGCCCTCCGTCTATAAAAGAGTACCCAATGGGCTAACGATCCGTGGCCGTCCAGCTTTCTAAAGAAAAAAAACTTTTCGCCAACTCCTGTCATGTCACACGGGGTAATCATTAGCTCAGAGCTGGACATGATGTCAGTCATGTCTTGTTAGGCATCAGAAAGAAGCGGCGATGCATAGCAGAGAAGGACACTAATTAGAGTTCTGCAGGGAAGATTCCTTATGCAACCAGATAATATTGTGTAGACCTGGGGTCACCAACACCAGGTCGCCTGTAAGGACCAGATGAGTCGCCCGCTGGCCTGTTCTAAAAATAGCTCAAATAGCAGCACTTACCAGTGAGCCGCCACTATTTTTTAAATTGTATTTATTTACTAGCAAGCTGGTCTCGCTTTGCTGGACATTTTTAATTCTAAGAGGGACAAAACTCAAATAGAATTTGAAAATCCAAGAAAATATTTTAAAGACTTGTTTGAATAAATTCATTTATTTTTTTACTTTGCTTCTTATAACTTTCAGAAAGACAATTTTAGAGAAAAAATACAACCTTAAAAATGATTAAAGGATCTTTAAACACATATACTTTTTTACCTTTTAAATTCCTACCTCTTCTTTCCTGACAATTTAAATTAATGTTTAAGTATTTTTTTTTATTGTAATCAACAATAAGTACATTTTAATTTAATTCTTTATTTTAGCTTATTATGATTAAAATTTAAAAAAATATATTCTGGCAAATCTAAAAAATCTGTAGAATCAAATTTAAATCTTATTTCAAAGTCTTTTCAATTTCTTTTAAAATTTTTGGTCTGGAAAATCTAGAAGAAATAATGATTTGTCTTTGTTAGAAATATAGCTTGGTCCAATTTGTTATAAATTCTAACAAAGTGCAGATTAGATTTTAACTTATTTAAAACATGTCATCAAAATTCTAGATTTAATCTTAATCAGGAAAAATTACTAATGATGTTCCATAAATTATTTATTTTTTTCTAAAATATTCGAATTAGCTAGTTTTTCTCTTTATTTTTACGGTTGATTTTTGAATTATAAAGAGTCGAAATTGAAGATAAACTATGTTTCAAAATTTAATTTTCATTTTTTTGGTGTTTTCTCCTCTTTTAAACCATTCAGTTAAGTGTTTTTTTCATAATTTATTCTCTACAAAAACTTTTTGTAAATGAAAAAAAAATGTACGACGGAATGACAGACAGAAATACCCATTTTTTTATATATATAGATTTATTTATTAAAGGTTATCTATTATTTTTTAGCAAGCTGGTCTCGCTTTGCTGGACATTTTTAATTCTAAGAGAGACAAAACTCAAATAGAATTTGAGTTTCACTTGTTTAAATAAATTCTTTTTTTTTTTTTGTACTTTGCTTCTTATAACTTTCAGAAAGACAATTTTAGAGAAAAATACAACTTTGAAAATGATTTTAGGATTTCCACACACATATACATTTTTACCTGTTAAATTCCTTCCTGTTCTTTCCTGACAATTTAAATCAATGTTTAAGTGTTTTTATTTTTTAAATCGTAAACAATAATAAGTAAATTTTAATTTAATTCTTCATTTTAGCTTTTTCAAATTTATTATGATCAAAATTCCCAAAAATTATTCTGGCAAATCTGTAGAATCAATTTGGTCCAATTTGTTATATATTATAACAAAGTGGGCCCTGCGATTAGGTGGCGACTTGTCCAGGGTGTACCCCACCTTCCGCCCGATTGTAGCTAAGATAGGCGCCAGCGCCCCCCGTGACCCCAAAAAAGGAAATAAGCGGTAGAAAATGGATGGATGGATGCATATAACAAAGTGCAGATTAGATTTTAACCTATTTAAAACATGTCATCAAAATTCTAGATTTAATCTTAATCAGGAAAAATTACTAATGATGTTCCATAAATTATTTATTTTTTTCTAAAATATTCGAATTAGCTAGTTTTTCTCTTTATTTTTACGGTTGATTTTTGAATTATAAAGAGTCGAAATTGAAGATAAACTATGTTTCAAAATGTATTTTTCATTTTTTTCGTGTTTTCTCCTCTTTTAAACTATTCAGTTAAGTGTTTTTTCATAATTTATTCTCTACAAAAACTTTTTGTAAATGAAAAAAAAATGTACGACGGAATGACAGACAGAAATACCCATTTTTTATATATATTAATTTGTTTATTAAAGGTTATCTATTATTTTTTAGCAAGCTGGTCTCGCTTTGCTGGACATTTTTAATTCTAAGAGAGACAAAACTCAAATAGAATTTGAGTTTCACCTGTTTAAATAAATTCTTTTTTTTTTTTGTACTTTGCTTCTTATAACTTTCAGAAAGACAATTTTAGAGAAAAATACAACTTTGAAAATGATTTTAGGATTTCCACACACATATACATTTTTACCTGTTAAATTCCTTCCTGTTCTTTCCTGACAATTTAAATCAATGTTTAAGTGTTTTTATTTTTTAAATTGTAAACAATAATAAGTAAATTTTAATTTAATTCTTCATTTTAGCTTCTTCAAATTTATTATGATCAAAATTCCCCAAAATTATTCTGGCAAATCTGTAGAATCAAATTTAAATCTTAATTCAAAGTCTTGAATTTTTAAAAAAAATTTTGGTCTGGAAAATCTAGAAGAAATAATGATTTGTCTTCGTTAGAAATATAACTTGGTCCAATTTGTTATATATTATAACAAAGTGGGCCCTGCGATTAGGTGGCGACTTGTCCAGGGTGTACCCCACCTTCCGCCCGATTGTAGCTGAGATAGGCGCCAGCGCCCCCCGCGACCCCAAAAAAGGAAATAAGCGGTAGAAAATGGATGGATGGATGCATATAACAAAGTGCAGATTGGATTTTAACTTATTTAAAACATGTCATCAAAATTCTAGATTTAATCTTAATCAGGAAAAATTACTAATGATGTTCCATAAATTATTTATTTTTTTCTAAAATATTCGAATTAGCTAGTTTTTCTCTTTATTTTTACGGTTGATTTTTGAATTATAAAGAGTCGAAATTGAAGATAAACTATGTTTCAAAATGTATTTTTCATTTTTTTCGTGTTTTCTCCTCTTTTAAACCATTCAGTTAAGTGTTTTTTCATAATTTATTCTCTACAAAAACTTTTTGTAAATGAAAAAAAAATGTACGACGGAATGACAGACAGAAATACCCATTTTTTTATATATATAGATTTATTTATTAAAGGTTATCTATTATTTTTTAGCAAGCTGGTCTCGCTTTGCTGGACATTTTTAATTCTAAGAGAGACAAAACTCAAATAGAATTTGAGTTTCACTTGTTTAAATAAATTCTTTTTTTTTTTTTGTACTTTGCTTCTTATAACTTTCAGAAAGACAATTTTAGAGAAAAATACAACTTTGAAAATGATTTTAGGATTTCCACACACATATACATTTTTACCTGTTAAATTCCTTCCTGTTCTTTCCTGACAATTTAAATCAATGTTTAAGTGTTTTTATTTTTTAAATCGTAAACAATAATAAGTAAATTTTAATTTAATTCTTCATTTTAGCTTTTTCAAATTTATTATGATCAAAATTCCCAAAAATTATTCTGGCAAATCTGTAGAATCAATTTGGTCCAATTTGTTATATATTATAACAAAGTGGGCCCTGCGATTAGGTGGCGACTTGTCCAGGGTGTACCCCACCTTCCGCCCGATTGTAGCTAAGATAGGCGCCAGCGCCCCCCGTGACCCCAAAAAAGGAAATAAGCGGTAGAAAATGGATGGATGGATGCATATAACAAAGTGCAGATTAGATTTTAACTTATTTAAAACATGTCATCAAAATTCTAGATTTAATCTTAATCAGGAAAAATTACTAATGATGTTCCATAAATTATTTATTTTTTTCTAAAATATTCGAATTAGCTAGTTTTTCTCTTTATTTTTACGGTTGATTTTTGAATTATAAAGAGTCGAAATTGAAGATAAACTATGTTTCAAAATTTAATTTTCATTTTTTGGGTGTTTTCTCCTCTTTTAAACCATTCAGTTAAGTGTTTTTTTCATAATTTATTCTCTACAAAAACTTTTTGTAAATGAAAAAAAAATGTACGACAGAATGACAGACAGAAATACCCATTTTTTTATATATATAGATTTATTTATTAAAGGTTATCTATTATTTTTTAGCAAGCTGGTCTCGCTTTGCTGGACATTTTTAATTCTAAGAGAGACAAAACTCAAATAGAATTTGAGTTTCACTTGTTTAAATAAATTCATTTTTTTTTTGTACTTTGCTTCTTATAACTTTCAGAAAGACAATTTTAGAGAAAAATACAACTTTCAAAATGATTTTAGGATTTCCACACACATATACATTTTTACCTGTTAAATTCCTTCCTGTTCTTTCCTGACAATTTAAATCAATGTTTAAGTGTTTTTATTTTTTAAATCGTAAACAATAATAAGTACATTTTAATTTAATTCTTCATTTTAGCTTCTTCAAATTTATTATGATCAAAATTCCCAAAAATTATTCTGGCAAATCTGTAGAATCAATTTGGTCCAATTTGTTATATATTATAACAAAGTGGGCCCTGCGATTAGGTGGCGACTTGTCCAGGGTGTACCCCACCTTCCGCCCGATTGTAGCTGAGATAGGCGCCAGCGCCCCCCGTGACCCCAAAAAAGGAAATAAGCGGTAGAAAATGGATGGATGGATGCATATAACAAAGTGCAGATTAGATTTTAACTTATTTAAAACATGTCATCAAAATTCTAGATTTAATCTTAATCAGGAAAAATTACTAATGATGTTCCATAAATTATTTATTTTTTTCTAAAATATTCGAATTAGCTATTTTTTCTCTTTATTTTTACGGTTGATTTTTGAATTATAAAGAGTCGAAATTGAAGATAAACTATGTTTCAAAATGTATTTTTCATTTTTTTCGTGTTTTCTCCTCTTTTAAACCATTCAGTTAAGTGTTTTTTTCATAATTTATTCTCTACAAAAACTTTTTGTAAATGAAAAAAAAATGTACGACAGAATGACAGACAGAAATACCCATTTTTTTATATATATAGATTTATTTATTAAAGGTTATCTATTATTTTTTAGCAAGCTGGTCTCGCTTTGCTGGACATTTTTAATTCTAAGAGAGACAAAACTCAAATAGAATTTGAGTTTCACTTGTTTAAATAAATTCATTTTTTTTTTTGTACTTTGCTTCTTACAACTTTCAGAAAGACAATTTTAGAGAAAAGATACAACCTTAAAAATGATTTTTAGGATTTTTAAACACATATACCTTTTTTTCTTTTAAACTCCTTCCTCTCCTTTCCTGACAATTTAAATCAATGTTCAAGCATTTTTTTTATTGTAAAGAATAATAAATACATTTTGATTTAATTCTTCATTTTAGCGTCTGTTTTTTCGACGAAGAATATTTGTGAAATATTTCTTCAAACTTATTATGATTAAAATTCAAAAATCTAGAAAATCTGTAGAATCAAATTTAAATCTTATTTCAAAGTATTTTGAATTTCTTTTAAAATTTTTGATCTGAAAAATCTAGAAGAAATAATGATTTGTCTTTGTTAGAAATATAGCTTGGTCCAATTTGTTATATATTCTAACAAAGTGCAGATTGGATTTTAACATATTTAAAACATGTCATCAAAATTCTAAAATGTATCTTAATCAGGAAAAATTACTAATTATGTTTCATAATTTATTTTTTTAGTTTTTTCAAAAATTTTCGAAATAACTAGCTTTCTCTTCTTTTTTTTCGGTAGAATTTTGAATTTTATAGAGTCGAAATTGAAGATAAACTATGTTTCAAAATTAAATGTTCATTTTTTTCGTATTTCCTCATCTTTTAAACTGTTCAATTAAGTGATTTTTTTTCTTCATTTATTCCCTACAAAAAACCTCCCATAAAAGGAAAAGAAATGTAAGACGGAATGACAGACAGAAATGTTATTTATTTAAGTGTGTGTCAAACTGGTAGGCTCACAGGCGGTGATGTTAGATCCACTATGGACTGGACTCTCACTATTATGTTAGATCCACTATGGACTGGACTCTCACTATTATGTTAGATCCACTATGGACTGGACTCTCACTATTATGTTAGATCCACTATGGACTGGACTCTCACTATTATGTTGGATAAACTATGGACTGGACTCACACTATTATGTTGGATCCACTATGGACTGGACTCTCACTATTATGTTAGATCCACTATGGACTGGACTCTCACTATTATGTTAGATCCACTATGGACTGGACTCTCACTATTATGTTGGATCCACTATGGACTGGACTCACACTATTATGTTGGATCCACTATGGACTGGACTCTCACTATTATGTTGGATCCACTATGGACTGGACTCTCACTATTATGTTGGATCCACTATGGACTGGACTCTCACTATTATGTTAGATCCACTATGGACTGGACTCTCACTATTATGTTAGATCCACTATGGACTGGACTCTCACTATTATGTTAGATCCACTATGGACTGGACTCTCACTATTATGTTAGATCCACTATGGACTGGACTCACACTATTATGTTAGATCCACAATGGACTGGACTCTCACTATTATGTTAGATCCACAATGGACTGGACTCTCACTATTATGTTAAATCCACTACGGACTGGACTCTCACACTATTATGTTAGATCCACTATGGACTGGACTCTCACTATTATGTTAGATCCACTATGGACTGGACTCTCACTATTATGTTAGATCCACTATGGACTGGACTCTCACACTATTATGTTAGATCCACTATGGACTGGACTCACACTATTATGTTAGATCCACTATGGACTGGACTCTCACTATTATGTTAGATCCACAATGGACTGGACTCTCACTATTATGTTAGATCCACTATGGACTGGACTCTCACTATTATGTTAGATCCAGTATGGACTGGTCTCCCACTATTATGTTGGATCATC